>NC_056745.1:549199904-549482404 GCF_019279795.1 Protopterus annectens | reverse complement strand
AATAGTACTATAAAAACAGTCAACAAAAAACTAGGATCCCTATATAGGATTAAATCCTTTTTGTCACCACTAGCCAGGACCACCATTGCCCGTACCCACTTAATCTTTACCCTCCTCTATGCCTCACCTATATATACAAAACTATGTAAAAACAACATCAACAAACTAGCAATATCCTATATTAACATTGCTAGATTTGCAACTGGATCTGCCTTTAGAGCCCACCATTGTGATAATTTTAAACAGCTAGGATGGCTAGAACTGCCAAATATAATACTATTTAATCAATTAACATTTGCCCACAAGATCCTGTACCAACCTACTAACACACCTATACTTACTAACTTAATCACCCCCTATAACAACCTCAAGACCATACGCTCAGCAAATAAACCACCCGTACAAATAGGCCAAGCTAACAACTTGGCAGGTGACTCCTTGTTTGCCAACACAGTTGGAAAAATCTGGAACTCCCTCCCAAAAGACCTAGCCACCATTACCTCTATAGCATTATTTAAAACCAAATTGAAGCCATACCTTGATTCACAATGGTTATGCCCTTGTTCTAACCCAGACTAACTACCCCTAATTTCTCAAGGCAGTATTACCATTACTGTACAAACTAGTTACTTGCCTGTTAACTTCTAAGACAGTGTATAATGTTACTTTTTTAAGTCAAATAAAACAAAAGTATTTGTCTTATACTATATTGTTAGTGAAATATTTGCATGGCTAACCATAGCTGAAATGTATCATGATTCTGCTTACAGAAATGTAACAAAATGCAATGTATAGGATGACTATCTGCACATTCAACTGTATTTCTAAATGTCTCGTATTATATATGATAGTGTGTTTATTTTGTTTGTTGGAGCTTTTCTCCCTGGGCCTCCACTGAAAATGGACATATATCCAGTTGGACTAGCCTGGTCAACAAATGTAAAATAAAATAAAAAAATAAATAAATAATATTATTGTGTTGCTTGTGCAAGGGCCTCCACACACCCTAAACTTTGGGCAGGATTCACGATGGCTTGCACGGAGTCTAAGAGTCGTGTAAGACTCCATGCAGCCATCGCGATCCAGGAACAGCCCGAAATACCGTGTAAGAGACCAGCTAAAACGTCTCTTACAGAGGCAGGGCGTGGATATGCTAATTACCTCACTTGCAGCCGAAAGGCATGCAAATGAGGTATATTAGCGATCCACGAAGCTGAAACCAGCCCGTGTAAGAGTCGTGTTAGGTGCAGAAATGTACTCAGTTGACAACTGAGTACGTTTCTGCAAATAACACAATGGAGCCATGACAGCTCCAAATAAAGTGTGCATATGTATCAGGCAGCATGCCAATGGCCAAATATGTGGCCATTGGCATGGTAACCCAATGCAAACATGAAATAAAATAACTTTTTTTTTTCGGCGATCGGCGAGGTTTAAACGCAGCGCAGCCCCGCGCAAACGGGCTGCGCTAAATAAGACATAAAAATAAAGGTTTGAAACCCACAAATGTGGGTTTTATGAAATGCATGGATTTACAATGCAGGGACTAGCAGACCGAAAACAACATGGCCACCGTTTAGTGGCTGCTAAGGGGGGAAGCTGAGTATAAGACACGTAACTAAGCATTAGTAGGCAATCCTATGTAAATGAGTGGTAGGATAGTGAATCGCACTGTCACATAGCAAATGAGCACATCCCGTGTAGTGTAAGAGTTAGATAAGGGGGAGTAACAGAGTAGGAGATAGGTGACATCACAGGGGGAATGTTAGAAAGAAATCAAGCTCATTGGAGCAAAGTGGTATGTGAAAGATGTCAGTCACACAGCAGAGAAAGAGGAGTGTCAACAGATAAGCATGGGAAAGTCAAGAAATGGAAGGTGTACACTGTGGCCAACACCAAAGTTTCTTGCTGTGCGTGCATGCTCGTGTGTGCACGCTGAGAGGCGCGAGTAAGACAGAGTGCGCACGTGTAAGGCAGAGTAAGCATGTAGGAGCCTGTTTAAAGATCTGTAAACCTGTTTGCGCTGGTGTGCGCATGTTTTAACCTGAATAAGCAGATTCTAGTCTGTGTAAGCATGTGTGTGTGCGTGGTAGCCACTGTGAGCGTGTTTTCACTGGTATGCGCGCTGCTCCCCCCTGAGGAAACAGAGAGGGAAAAGGAAGCAGAAGAAATAGTTGGAAGCTTGCAGGGAATACTGGTAGAGCTAGCAGGTGAAAACAATTAGAAGCAGGCAATTACACAGGCAGAATACTAGCCCAGCCCAGCACTTAAAACACTGCAAACAGCATTGCAGTATGTTTCTCTCAAGAGACACTGCAAGACAGGAGTAAGCTATTAGAAGTGAAAACTGAAAAAGCTGCACTCAGACCAAACATGCTAGGGGCTGCCATAGCTGTTATAAGGAGACATAGGAGACTTGCTGAGGGTGGTGACAATGCAAATGCTGCCAGACAACCCACAGTGAGGAGACGGAGAAGAGTGTACAGGCCCAGGGTCACCTACCAGGGGTTACATGAGCTGGAGATAGTGGAGCGCTATAGAGTGGACAGAGACCTCCTGCAGAAAATTGTTGAGCTGTGCAGGCCACGCCTCACACACAGAACCAACAGAGGGGAACCCATCCCAGTGGAAACCAAGGTATGTGTTGGCCTAACAATACTAGCAACAGGTACCTTCCAGAGACCAAGTGGTGATATGATGGGGATATCACAGGCATCAGCTTCCAGGGTACTGCACCAGTTCCTGGATGCCATGTCAGCACATGTCGGTGAGCATGTATATTTCCCCAATTCCTGTGAGGTATTGGACAGCAATATGCATCTCTTCCATCAAATAGTGGAATACCCTGAGGTAGTGGGTGCAATAGACTGCATGCACATATGCATCAAAGCACCAGCCGGTGAGCTGGGTAGGGCCTACATTAACCGCAAGGGCTTCCCCTCCATCAACTGCCAGGTCGTGTGTGATGCCCAGGGCATAATAATGAATGTGTGTGCTGGCTGCCCTGGAAGCTACCATGATTCCAATATCTGGCATTTGACGCAGCTGTACCAGACATTTGCCAATGGGGACATCCCACATGGTCACTTAGTGAGGGATGCTGGATATGCACTGGAGCCGTGGCTGATGACACCCATCAGAAACGCACACACACCTGAACAAGAATGCCATAATGAGGCACATGCACAAACATGAAATGTAATAGAGCGTGTGTTTGGGCAGCTCAAGTCACGGTTCCAGTGCCTGGACACATCTGGTGGAGCCTTGCAGTACTCATCAACTACATGTACCCAAATTGTCATGGTATGTGCTATGCTACATAATATGATTCTGCAAAAACAGCTGCAGCAGGACCAGCACAGGGCCGGGACAAACAACCCCCCACCATTGCCAAGGCCATCACAGGCAGAGCATGACTCAGAGGCGGAACAACCTGAGCCTGCCCCAGTAGGCAGAAGGAGGCGTGCCCAGTATGCCCTGGCCTTGGCAAAGAGGCAACGCATAGCACATACACTGGCTCAGTAGGAACCCTGGGAATGATACCCCTCTCTGACTCACTCATATAGTAACAGGGATGCCTAACATGACACAACCTGCTTTCAAACATGTACAGGGAGTGTAGTATGTGCATCCGACATAGGCAGCCCTGCAGCACCACCTGAGGCATGATTGCCATGTGTTAAGCAATGTAACACCATCTAGTATATGCAAACATGAAGACCCTGCCTAACATCTCACCCTCACCAAGCATGATGCCACACTATGAAGACAACAAGATCAAGTACAATAATTGGCTGAAGTATTGCTGTTAGCAAAGGGGAACAAATGGCTGACAGCCTGGGATGACATGCCGAGCTAAACATGATGCTCCACCTGCTAGGGATGGCACGCACCCAGCACACCTGGCTGTGTGGATACTGGCAAAGGCTGTTGTCACCCCCACTGTGCCTTGAATAGGTAAGGCTGGAAACACAAACCCACCACCATAGGTAGCACAAGGGATAACAACCTGGACGTAATGCTACCCAATGCCAGAAGTCTAACCTGCAAGGTGCATGCAGACCAAACCCACCACAGCATGGAGAATGGTAATATCTGTTCTGTAACAGAAACCTGGGTCAAGGCCCAGAAGAGCACCCTAATACTACCAGGTTATGCCTTATACCATGCTCTACAGCTCCAAAACATGGAACACACTACAATAGGAGTGTGGCTATCAGTAATTGTCAAGGATAACCACACCCCCAGGTTGGTACCACAGCAAGAAGCAGCATGGACTATCCACGGGCAAGTAACAGTGGCTCAAACTGCGTCCATGTTTGCAGCCTGCTACAGACCACCCTCACAAACCCAGGAACCCCAGCCAGCCTTCCTGAAGACACTGCAGAGTATGAATGTCTCAACAAATACCAAACAAGGCACACACAAAGTATGACATAGGTGGCAATCCATTATGTACAGAAGAAGTAATCAGGGACCTAGGGACACAAGTGGACAGTAACCCATCATGACACTCACATTGCCAAGGTGGCCAGGAAGACCTGCTATATTGCCCACCTTAATATGAAAGGATGCACATGCAGATCAAGAGAGGTCACTGTGCCCCCATACTCCTCCCTTATCAGGCCCATACTTGAGAACAATGCCCCAGTTCGGATGTACCTTACCTGACACCTGCAGCAGTTAGAAAGACCCCAAATGTACCTCACCAAAAGGATAAAGGGTCCAAACATTTGTCATCTGCTGCCTGGCTTAAGAAACCACAGCCCAATTCACATGCATACTGCCCAGTCAGAGGTGATGTATTCCTGATGTACAAGGCCATGTCCAATCCAGAATGAATGGACATGCTCCACTGCAGAAACTCCAAATCCAGCAGAGACACCACAGTGAGATATCTGAACCTCCACACATAGATAAATAGGATGTGCTGGAGGGACAGATCCATAACCCAGAGGCTCCTTACAGTCTGGAACAGAATCCCAGTCCATGATAGGCTGAGCTCCACACTCATACTCAACAAGAGAAATCCGGTCAAGTGCATGGGAGATAGTAGGTGTACACTGGGGGCCATCCCTGTGTCACATCTAGTAAAGGAAACCCTAAATGGGCATAATATGCACATTGCAAGGGGTGTCGAAAGTCACACACAGTCTGTCTATGCTCAAACATGGCCAGGGCAGATAGCCTAGTATGAACCTATGAACCTATGATGATACAAATTGTGCAGGACACAAAGGATAATCACACAGCTGTCCTAACTGATGGTAGGAACCATGGTGATAATCCACAGATATGCTCTGCAATACTTAAATATCACAAACAATACACCAAACCCACACACATTGCCAACATCCAACCTAACAGATTCTTTGAAAACTCCCCACCAGCACCAAACTGCCAAATATCTATCCCAGCAGAGTGCTGGCCCCCTGACATTGCAGATGCTGAGGTAACAGCCAGCATCTACAAAGCACACCACACAGCATCAATGGTACCAGATGGTGTCCTAGGTTGTGTCCAACAAGTACTGTAAGAAGAATGGAACACCAAATAGCACTACTGCGCACTCACAGTCTTACCACAGGATATGTACCCAAAGAGCAGTGTACAGCAACAGTGGTCCCTCACCACAAAGGTGGTGCCTGAATGGATACTGCAAACTATCACCCCTCAATCCTGACTATCTAGGTTGGCAAAGTAATGGAGAGGATGATCATGGATACCAGGAATAACGAGATTGGGTACCGACAGACATTGGACCCTACCAAGTGTGGCTTTCATAGGGCAGATCCTGCCCTTTAAACATGTCTGACTCATGTGAAACACGCACCAAGGCCATTGGTGAGGGGAATGTGGTTCACACAGCCTATCTGGACCTTGCTAAACCCTTCCATACAATACCCCAGTTGTTCAGTACAGATAAGCTCACCAGCCTAACTATAAACCCCTATCCAAGTAAATGGGTTGCAAACCAGCTCAAGGACAGAACTGACCTGGTCAGACATGCTGCAGCCATGTCACACTACAAACCAGGTACAACTGGCATCCCACAAGGCACGGTCCTGGGACCTCTCTTGTATGCTATATATGTCACATAGGTACAGGCCAACACGGAAGGACTCTGTCTGAACAGGTTCGCAGATGACTACAAACTGCCCACCATATCGGACCCTCCAGCTGACACAAGCATCCTACAAAAGGCACACATAGAAACAGACAAGTGGTGCCACAGCCATGTCAACCAGCTAAATGCAGAACAGTGTATAGCCATCCCCTGTGGAAACACAGTACATGGCCACAAATTACCACATAGGTGTTAACCCATTAAGTACATCAGGAGCAATAAGAGACCTGGGGACACAAGGTGATAGATAACCTGCATGTGACAACCATGTGTCTGTAGTGGTTACAGAAACATACCATATACCCACCTAATCATGAAGGTAAGCACAGCTAGGTCAGGGTAGGTCACTGTGTCTCTCCAGTCATCCATCAGCAGCCTCACAATTGCGTACAATGGCCCTTGTGGGATGTACCTTAGCAGACACCTGCATCAACTGGAAAGACCCCACAAATACCCCATCAGGAAGATCTCAGAGCTGTAACAGATGCCATGTGTTGCCTGATTAAACAAACTGCAGCTCCACACAGTGCCATACTGCCTGGCTGGAGGTGATCTGTGCCTGATATATAAAGCCATGACCAAGCTGGAATCAATGGACATTTGGCACCATGTAAAATCTGAATGCTGGTGACCTATGCAGATGACAGGCCTGAACCCCAGCACAGACAAAAACAGGACATGCTGTACCGATTGGTCCATAACCCTGAAGCTCACTCCACTCATGACTAAACTCCCAGTACAGGTTATCCAGGGAGTCCCTCATTGACTGTCATCCAGAGGAATCATGATGACTGGATGGGAGATGGTAGGTGTACCCTGGATATCACCTGTATGTCACGGGTAGACAGATGCACAGCACACTAACCTTGACATATGTCATGGCAAACACCAGTAAATATGTGTGTTGAAGGACAAACACTCTCTGACTAGCATTACAAATGGCCTAGGGCACATGGCCATTGTTTGTCACTGTCCACACAAGTTGTGGAATACATTTGCTTCGTGAATCCTGCCAATTAACAATGTCGGACAATCTTGTTCTATGTTGTCCATATCTGAACAAAATGCAACATGGTCATATCTGCACAACTGGCCCTCAACCAGTCTGGTGTGCTCACTATAAATATTACAAGCAGTGATAGGACTGAAACCAATGATACTGTCCACCACAGTGAAAGTACTGAACCAGTACACTATACGACAATACACTGTTTGGTCAGTATGAAAGGATGTTGACAACTGTATGCAAACTATCCCATGGCAACCCTGCAGGCACAGCATAATGCCTGTTAGGTTCAGACACAAAGCATTTGGGCAGTAAGAACACAACCTGAAGTCCAACACTCAACTGTACATGTGAAATATAGATGAAGTCCACACACAAGCACAAATGTGGTGGACCACAGATCCCAACATATAGAAAGTTCACACTGGGCATGCTCGCACACTTAGATAAATGAGACGTGTCAGTCAAGAAGCCATAGAAACTGTGAACTGGGCATGCTCACACACTTAGGCCATGTCACAGTTTAGCAGCTGCACACACATATCTGGCATTTGTATGTGTTAACACAGGAACCTCCCACAATACAGAAATCTGCCCAGTGCACACAGTGAAATTACAACAGAGACATAAGTAAAGTACTGGATCCCACTCATATGCAAACATCTGCCACAGTACACAAGTTGTTCATAGTGATAGGGAAAGCTATGGCAATAAAGACCCACAAACAGTATAAGAGCAACAGATACTTGCATCTGACAGGTAAACATATGGCCGTAGAGTGCAATACTAGGCTGTTGTCCCTAGGGAATACAGAAGGCTATCCACAGTGTATTTGGCATCTGCCTCCGCAGTACAGTAGGCCACTGTGCCTCTGCAAAGTCAATGCATATATATGCTCTCCCCCTTACTGATGGATAGTAACAGATGTACATACCTCTTCATAAATAATGATGTCAGCACACTATACATATGTCAGGAGCACAAATGATACCCAGTAATTTGAATAGCGCGCTCAGCTACTGCGTCTCTCACAAGTGTCATAATATAGTTAGGTAGGGGTTTGAATCCTGCAAGTGCTCAGTGTGT
This sequence comes from Protopterus annectens, assembly GCF_019279795.1. Lineage (NCBI taxonomy): Eukaryota > Metazoa > Chordata > Ceratodontiformes > Protopteridae > Protopterus > Protopterus annectens. Next base: position 549,474,185 of record NC_056745.1, on the reverse strand, counting down.
GTGTGAATGTGTGGGGGGAGTAGTGTGTGTGCAATTCTATGTGTAAGAGAAATGTCCCTTTTGGCAACTAGTACAACACAACACACACTGCATATTCCACTGTCTAAACACTGATGATGTCAGCACCCTATAAGTACAGCATGAGAAAGCAAGCCTCCCAGTAATGCAAATAGCACGCTCTGCTACTGCGTCTCTCACAAGTGTCATAACATAGTTAGGTAGGGGTTTGAATCCTGCAAGTGCTCAGTGTGTGTGTGAATGTGTGGGGGGAGTAGTGTGTGTGCAATTCTATGTGTAAGAGAAATATCCCTTTTGGTAACTAGTACAACACAACACATGCTGCATATTTCACTGTCTAAACACTGATGATGTCAGCACCCTATAAGTACAGCATGAGAAAGCAAGCCTCCCAGTAATGCAAATAGCGCGCTTTGCTACTGCGTCTCTCACAAGTGTCATAACATAGTTAGGTAGGGGTTTGAATCCTGCAAGTGCTCAGTGTGTGTGTGAATGTAGGGGGGAGTACTGTGTGCGCAATTCTATGTGTAAGAGAAATGTCCCTTTTGGCAACTAGTACAACACAACACATACTGCATATTCCACTGTCTAAACACTGATGATGTCAGCACCCTATAAGTACAGCAGGAGAAAGCAAGCCTCCCAGTAATGCAAATAGCGTGCTCTGCTACTGCGTCTCTCACAAGTGTCATAACACAGTTAGGTAGGGGTTTGTATCCTACAAACGCCATGTGTTTTTGTCACACAGTTTGTCCATGTGTGTGGGGTGTTGTTCCCAATATTGCACGACATACATTATATCAGTAATGTCAATGCACACATGATGTATGTGTGTGCCACATACACATATGTACCTGTGACCTTCAATAGTTCCCATGTCCGAAGCCTGCCTCATGTGAATACATGGAATTTGCATTAGAGAACTGTATGACTGTGGTGTTCTGTGCAGGGGCTGCATGTGGTATGTAAATATACAGTGTGAGTTGTATATGGTGTCATCCTACCAGCGAGGGATACACGACTGGTCTGGAGCATATAGTCCACATGTTGTTGATGAACAGGTGCAGCATGTTTTCACCTCTTGTGGGAGTGGTAACAAGTTGTTCCATAGCAATGCAGTGAATGAATGCTGGGAACCTTTCAGCTAGGGCTTGGAGCTAGAGTAATGCTCACACTCTATGTTTGGGTAGTTGCAGTCCACCCATATAATGGTGTTTGTAGAGACCGTCATATTCCCAGTGTTGTCAGGAAGGCCAAGTGGGTTTCCTGGGTATGGGAGGGTGGTGTGTGCCAGGCTATGAACCTGAAGGCAGTCTAACTCACTGTTAGTTGCACATGGATAGGCTCTGATGCTTTGTGCTGTGCCACCAACCTGGGGGTGTGTGTATCTGTGGTGCCTTTGGATACATCCCCCCTGTTCTGGTTTGGTGCATGTTTAGGGGACGACAAGCATGGTATGAGGTATGACCTGGCAGTGATGGAGTGCACCTGGGAGCCTTGTACCAGGAGTATGTTACTGCATGGATATTGCTGTTCCCCATGCTAAGGACAGTTTCCACTGCATGCATCTTGAGGTTTACACTGCTGGCGTTGAGTAGCATTACTATTAGTGTCCTATCCCATGTGATACTTGTGTAGGTGGCTATGTAATTTCAGCCTTGCATAAAAAGACACTATGTGTGTAGCAAGAGCCTCTGCCAATATACAATGGCCCATGGGTGACAAGTGCAAACTGTCCTTAGCAAAGCAACGTGACTTGTCTAGCATGTAATCCCACGCTGACAGGCATTGGATCCCCTTTGAATGTCACTGAAACATAAGGTAATAGTAGAACTTGATCATCTTGTCTACATATTGTGGCAGCATTCTTGGTGAGGGTAAGATGCTACTCAAGGCCAGGGTCATACCAGCCTGTGCCACATGCTCAGAGAGCCCCTCTATGTCCCCTAACATGTAGTCCAGGGAGGTACGTCACAGGTCATTCACACTGGCACGGACAATGACTGAGTCATATTTGTACATGCCTTGGAGTGACCTGTATGCTTGTGTTATGTGGTGGATCATAGTGCCCGATGGGCATCTCACCATGACCTTCACCTTGTTCAGCCTGGTGAGCAGGACCTCAGTGTACCTGACGATAGAGGTACCTATTACAACTGTAGCAGGTGTGTTGTTAAGCCATATGGGCTGTGACTGTTTGGCACACAGGCTTTGTGAGCTATGTGTTGCACGTGCTCTGTTCTGGCGTAACGTTTGCTTGTGTGTCTGCTTCACAGGTGTCTGCTGCTCAGGCAGGATGCTATTCTGAGACTCCAAGAATGTTCCTGTGTATTTCTGTGTTTGGATTGCTGTCGTGGCGGGTCTATGTGAGACTGGTATTGTATTCACTGTAGTATCTCACTCTACCTGACAGGGTATGCCAGTACTGAGTTAAGAGAGCTTAGCCCCCAGTTTGGCTATGTGGTTGCATCTCTCACATGTGTTGTAAGTTTATGGGAAGGGGAGAGGGTTGTCTGTGTACACGAGGCAGCTGTAACATTGCCACATGACTCACAGATTCACCAACTGGACCAGAGAGGAGATTGACAAGTGACCTTTGCACATGCTACCATAGCATTGTGAATCCCATAATAATTAACAACACATAGGGCCAATGGGGAACAAGGTACTCAAGGTGAGTATGTGAGGGTGTAGTGCTCCTGATTTGTTAGTGCTGGCATATATAAATGCTTTCGTGAGCAAATGCGAGCTAAGTCATATGCAATGTGTTACAGGCAACTTACATGCAAACAGGACAAACAGTAACGTTCTGTCAAGTGAGACATGGACATCAGTACAGTAAGCAATACAGATGTCACTAGGGATCCACAGAGGCACTGTAAATCTGCATTGCAGGTGGAATCAGTGTTTCAGGGACATAACAAGCAAACATGCATACAAACAAAGCTACACTCAGCAGGCCTTGATCTAGACTATGCTACAACAAACAAGGTGTACAACTTCCAGTAGGTAACAGTGCATATATGCAGGCACTATAAGCCTGTACCCAGACATTCACAGGTCAGATGGGCTGGGTACAGCCCCACCCCGCACAAGTGTACAGACCATGTACCTTCGTAATGTAAAATAACTGGCCTGAAACCCAAGTGCTCATACCTGAACTAATACACATTTCAAATAACGGACACTGAGCCCTCACTCAGCAGTTCCAAACATAGTAGGATGTATGCTACCTGTCCTGGCACCACAGTATCCTTGACATGTATGGAGACTCTCCCTCCTGTCATAGTTAGTTCTGTGTTTTGGGGCTGTCATGCATGGTATGAAATGTGACCTTGTAGTGCTAGGGTGCTCTTGTGAGTTTTGAACCTGTTGTGTATTACTGCACAGATATCAACATCCTCAAACATCCTCATTGCAGAGTCGAGTGTGGACAGCATGCAACTTGCAGTTGACATGTCCATCATTGAGTATCAATACTTACATTTCCTTATCCCCTGTGCTACCTATGTAGGTGGCCATCTGTTGACAGCCTCACCACCAGTATGTAAAAATGTGCAGACATTACACTATGGTAATTACTATGGGTGTACAAAGCAATACAATGACATTCATACTGTAACTGCATCAGGCATGCTGGGATATACCCACAATGATATCATTACACTGTACTGTTGACAACATGATACTATTACTACACTTCTATGTAGTCACCATGTGCATCATCACCATGTTAACCTGTTCCTGCACCGATGTTACAGATTGCAGGAGGTGGCACAGTTTCATCATATGCACAGGGTGTGTACTTGGTATGCCTGAGTCTGCCACTGATACAACCAATTGACATGTCTGTGTGTGTGTGTTGGTGAGGGACAGCAGTACAAGATGGGGAAATGTTGATGCAGTGTGTGCGTGTATGCGGTAGCCCTAGGTGTTATCAATTTGCATGTGTGTATGCATGCACACAGTTCCACCTCATGGCTGCCATATACAGGTGTTTGTGGACAGCCACAGACTGTACCTGCCAGGTCATACAGATCACTGCCTCTGGCCACGGACACGGTACCTGTGCCTGGCAGGGGTGCTACGGACCGTATCAGGTACTAAGCCAGACTGGGTACTGTCATCAGAAGCAGGTGGTTGGTGACTGGAGACAGGTCCCTGTTGGGACTGTCCAGAGCCACGTGCACGTGGTCTCCTGGGGCGGTCTGATGACAGCACAGACCCAGCATTGCTGGGGCTGCTGCTGGCACTATGGGAGCGGCCGCAGGCCTGTTGTCATCCGCAACGGCTGCCAGCTGCTGCTGGCATACGGCCACGTCGACGCCTCAACCGTCCACCATCGCCCTGGCTCATGGACATGTAGTTGTGGAACAGATCTAATGTGTCCCCCCCAACGTCTGTCAATGACCTTGGTGAAGTTACGGATGGCAGCCACAACATCACGCATACTGTCATTCATAGCTGTGCGACATGCTCTCAGCTCCCTCAGACCCTGTCTGGTGCACCGTTCCATACATGACTGTGCCTGCATTACAGCCCGAAACATAGCTGAGGTTGAAAGACCTCTGTGGGCACGTCTGACAGGGGCGGTACGCCCACGGATGCTCCCACGAGAACCCCTGGACATCTGCCTGTGTGGTACCATGTCAGGACCATGGCCATGGCTGCTGTGTGGGGATGCATGTGCCACCGATACCACATTACCCTGGTCAATGCCCACTGTATCCTGTCCATCACCTAGGGACATTGGTGACAAAGGATGTATTGGCAGGATGACTGTGCGCATTGATGGGGTCGACAGCTGTGTACTGTCAATTGGCTGACCAACGAAGGACCCTGGCACACCTTCCTGTGCCATTACACAGGTATCATCATTATCACTATCCATGGCAGCTGATTCAGGTTCCCTGCTGCACAACACCAGAGCAGCACCAGAACCTGTGGGAGTAAGACAGGAAACACAGTTTACAATGTGTACACAATGTCACCACTGATACACACATGCACACATGCACACAGGACACATGCACACAGGGCACATGCACACATGCACACATCTCAGTACATGAGATATCAACACACAGACACAAACACACCTGCAATCAAACACATAGCACTACTGCTTCAGCCTATTATTACTATTAGTATCAAGAGTATTGAAGGTACTGTTATTACACACTCACCAGCATGGATAGGCTGCCTTGCTGTTACACCAGAGGGACCTGCAGAAATGAGACATTTATTGTCAGTGGGCACAACTGTGCCATTGATACTGTGAGTATGATACAGTTCAGTAGTGCAACAGTTGGCTTCCACAGGTCTACTGCTGATATTGAGAATATCACTCTTGCACAATAATTACCAAGATAACAGCTACAAAGCAAGAACACACCTCACACATGCATAAACTAACAGTGTACAGAAAAGTCAACTATACACATGGCATGTTACCTGCACGCTCCATATCCTGCTGCTGGGTGGCTCCAGCCTCCATCATTACGCATGTATGCTGCTGCTGTTGTTGCTGTTGGGCTGGAGCCACAACACTTAGGAGTAGTCCCTCCATTCTGGTGAGGGGGGGATGTCTAGCCACCCCACCACCTGTGGCAAGCTGTGCCTGTGGATATCCAACGTACGCTGATGGACATTTCTAATTAAATCACTGCAGTGATGGCGTACCTGCTCATATGTCCGGTTATGTGTGCCTATGTCATTTACCCGACGGACCAGGTCTTGCCACAGTGCAGCCCTCTCCTGCTGGTTCTGGCTGGTGCGGGAAAAGAGTACAGCGAAATCCCGCACCAGGCTCTGGTGTATCTCTTCCTCCTCTGCAGCGGAGTACACAGGGTTTCGCTGGTGGACCATAGCCCTGAAAAGGAGAAGAAAAATATGTCAGCAATATATGTCAGCAAAATATGGCACACATAATACACATAATACTCGACTGTAGTGATATAACTTAACCCCCATATATAGCATCTGTCTGTCTATTGGGGGATACACATATGAATGACCAGATATCAGTGCTCAGCCGACAACTGTGCAACAGTATCTGGCACACTCCATACGACAGACTAGTATACTCCAGCAGTCAGCACACTGGTTCAAGTCCAATGCACAATCTCACACTGGGGGTTTGTATCACGGTACTGTATGGGGAACATTATCAACCCATGCACTGCATGCAATGCACGTTACATATTTCACTGGTAATGCACACTACTCTTGCTTGCCATAACCCTACCTACACCACAGTCACATACAGGGTAACACAGCACAACATATGGCAATGTAGTATGTTTTGATCGCAATACCTCACACATCTGTCTCTGGCCTCACACCAAGGACACACACTACCATGACAGACAGACAGTCATGGTGAGCAATCACACCAGTACATAACATGCACCCAGTCACTGGCACACTCATTCCACCTGACATATTTGGTTTGCAATGGGTTCGTGGGTGTGCATTGTGTCTTAGGTAGGTAGTATGCTATTGGCCCTGGGCCTACAGCAGCATACTGTTATGCTACCCTGCCCCTTGTGACACATGTGATGTGATCGTACCTGCTCCTGTAAAACAGTTACACAGGGTGACTAATATGGCATATTACCTAACTGCATAACATTCAGCAGGGGTATGTCTGACATCTACTAATGGGGAGCCTTGCTTCTTAATGCTGTGTGGTTTACTCCAGGGTATGTCTTATCTGTACCTCCATCATGTGCTCTTTACTGCGGTGACAAGGGCGACAGACATAGGTAATTTGGGTTGTGGATGTTGGAGGTGTTACCATGGTTGTTGGACAACTGTCATGGGTGTGACCTAACTATGTATATCCAGCAGTGGTAACCTCTATGTAGGTAGTCTGGGTGCGCTCTGTGGTCTTGTCAGTCACTCTGCATAGGTAATGTATGAGTGCATTGACACAGTTACTTACGTATGTCTGTGTCCTTCTCCATATCTGTAGCTGTCATAGGAGGTACATACCATATAGGACATTGTGGGGTGTAGAGGGGTACAGTGACCTACATGTCCATAGCTGACACACCATGTCTGCTGACACATTCCATGTACAGGTATTACAGGACTAGTGTGCCACTGTGTATATCAATGGGGAGCCTATTGTACGCTTGTTGCCCCTGTTCCCCCCTGACACATGCAGTGGTGGGCAGGCATGCACATATGTGGTGGTTACTGGTGTCAATGTTTTGGAATGGGGTATGGTACTCCAGTATCCACACTGGTGTTCACTCCATGCCTTTGTCACCAGGCACCTGTTGCAATACATCTGCACACATGTGCCTCACTCAGTGTATATATATATATATATATATATGTATAATATATATATATATATATATATATATATATATATATATATATATATATATATATATATATATATAGATATATATATAGATATATATATATGTATGTATATATATATATATATATATTATATATATATATAGATATAGATATATACATATAGATATGGGGAGAGAGGGGGAGAGAGAGAGACAGAGGGAGAGAGAGAGTGAGAGGGGGTGGGACAGAGAGAGAGAGATAGTCATATACAGACATATCTGTTGACAGTCAGATCTGTCTGTATATGTATATGTATCTACATATATCTATATATGCATGTGTGTATTACATATATCTGTACATACATATTCTATCAATCTCGATGTCTGTGCAGTAACTGAAACCTGGTTCAAGGCTCCTGAGAGCACACCAGTGCTACCAGGCTATACCTCGTATCATGCTTTTTGGCCCCAAAACCCAGGCCAAAACAAAAAGGGAGGGGGAGTGTCCATATTCATCAAGGACACCCGCACCTCCAAGTTAGTGGCAACACATGAAGCATCAGAGACCATCCAGGTGCAACTAACCGTAGGCAAAACTGCTATACAACTGGTAGCATGTTACAGACCAGCCTCCCAATCTCAGGAACCCCATTCAGCCTTCCTGAAGACATTGGAGGATATGAATGTCTCACCAAACACCATCATATTGGGAGACTTCAACTACCCTAACATAGACTGGGTGCATTATTCAAGCCCAAACACCCTAGCCCAAAGGTTCCTGAAATTCATAAATTCAAATGCAATGGAACAGCTAGTCACCTCTCCCACAAGGGGAGATAATATACTAGAACTGATCATCACAAACATGGGGACAATGTGCTACGCACCGGAAGTATACCCCTCACTAGTGACATCTGCCACAAACTAATCACCCTGGATATACATATCCCACCTCCACCCACAACACAAAAGACTACAGTGAAAAACTTCTCAAAAGCCAACTTTACACTTCTTAAAACTGAGATGGTATCTTTTAAGCCCACTGGGCCAGTGGAAACCACATTCCACAATGCAGAATCCTTCACAAATGCTTTCTACGGACATCTCCAGGAATGCATGGATCCTGCAATCCCAAATAAAACCAAGACCCTCTCCACCAAGGGCAGTCGTCCTGTCTGGTGGACCCCAGCCATGAACAAATTGTATAACAAAAGAAGGAAGCTACTGCACGACAGAGCAAAATCCCATAAAGAGAAGGCATCTCTGATCAGCACTAGTAGAAAGCTACGTTCTCTCATAAAAACATGCAAGGCCAACTTTGAGGGAAAAATTGCTATGGACACTAAAGATAACCACAAGGCCTTCTTCTGCTATGTTAGAAACCTGGGCAGAAACACTCAGATATGTTCAGAGTTAGTTCACAATGACAAAGAATACACAGAACACACAGATATTTCCAACATTCTGGCAGACAGGTTCAGTGCACATTTCTCCCCTCCTTCACCCCCAGAAGAAGAAATACTTAACCCAGCTGACTGCAACCTCCCTGTCATCTCAGATGTCCAGCTGAGAACCGCCCTCAGCAAAGGTATAAACACAGCATCAATGGGACCTGATGGTATCCCGGGTTGCGTGCTACGTGAACTCCGAGAGGAGCTAAACCCGCACATAAAATGCTATTTAACCGTAGCCTTACTACAGGATATGTACCTGAACACTGGCATGCAGCAACAGTAGTCCCACTCCACAAAGGAGGCACCTCTACAGACCCTGGTAACTACCACCCCATAAGCTTAACCAGCCTGGTCTGCAAAGCTATGGAAAGACTCATTATGGAACTCATACACAGAGACATTGGGGACTTACAGACACTTGATCCCACCCAGTTCAGCTTTGTAAAGGGCAGATCCTGCCTTTTGCACCTGGTTGACCTTTTCAAAACAGTCACTAGAGCCATTGACGAGGGCAAAGCAGTCCATACAGCCTACCTGGACTTGGCTAATGCGTTCAACACAATACCCCACTCTGGCATCATAGACAAGCTCAACAGCTGAAATGTAAATCCATATGTCACAAGATGGGTTGCAAACCGGCTAAAGGATAGAACCCATAAAGTCAAAATCGCTGGAGCCATGTCAGACTCAAAGCCAGTCACAAGTGGTGTCCCACAGGGCTCTGTCCTGGGTCCCCTCATGTTCGTCATTTATTTCTCAGATGTGGAAGCAAACATGGGAGGGTAGTGGCTGACAAAGTTCGCAGATGACTGCATACTAGGCGCCATAGTCGATACACCAGCTAACACATACATCCTACAGAAAGGCCTCACTGAAACGGACAACGGGTGCTAGAGTCATGTCCTTAAACTGAATGCCAAATAATGTATAGTCATCCCCTTTGGGAAAAACAAAGTACCCACATATTATCACATAGACAGTAACCCACTGAGTACAGAAAAAGTAATTAGAGACCTGGGGACACAAGTCAATAGTGACCTCTCATTTGACACCCACGTTGCCAAAGTGGTTAGAAAGACTTCCTACCTTGCCCACCTTATCATGAAGGAATTCACATCCAGATCAAAGGAGGTCATTGTACCCCTATACTCCTCCCTTATCAGGCCCATGAATGAGTACTATGCCCCATTTGGTATGTACCTCACCCGGCACTTGCAACAGCTAGGGAGACCCCAAAAGTACCTAACCAAGAGGATCAAGGGTCTCCAACATATGTCATATGCTGCCAGACTAAATAAACTCCAGCTCCATTCAGTAGCATACCGCCTACTTAGAGGTGATCTGTGCCTGACGTACAAGGCCATGTCCAATCAGGAATTGATGGACATACTCCACCTCATAAATTCCAAATCCATCAGAACCACAAGAGCTAAAGATTTAAACCTCAGCACATATATGAATAGGACATGCTGGAGGGACAGATTCATAACTCAGAGGCTTCCCATACTCTGGAACGGAATCCCAGTTCATGTTAGGCAGAGCCCCTCACTGACTCTCTTCATGTGACATCTTGACGAGTGGATGGGAGATCATAGGTTTACCCCAGGGGTCATCTCTGTGTCACTACTAGACAGAGGCACAGTAAACTAATTCTATTATGTAAGGGGGTCTTCACTGTGTCACTACTAGACAGAGGCACAGTATTCTACATCTATTCTGTACACTTTTGTACCATTACATGGGGTGGCGAAAGCCACATCACTATGGCTAGGCTTATAAATGCCCCAGGGCAGATAGCCTATTACTAAACTATGACACTGTGAAACTATATATGTCTATGTATTTCTACATCTCTCTCTATCTATGTATACATATATGCATATTATATATATATATATATATATATATATATATATATATATATATATATATATATATATATATATATATATATACATACATATCTCGATATACATACGTATACACATGATAGATATATATATAATCCTTTTTAGTTCCACATATGTATACACACAGTAACGTACTGATGAACATCCATTACTGTACAACCTACATTGTACATTGCACTACAACATACATTGCTATGTGCACATAGCTACCTTCACATACATATGTATGTACAGCCTTCAGTGACAGTTGCAGTATGTCCCCGGCCCTATGCACATCTTCATATACATAGATACAGACCAATAACACATATGGAGGGTTCACAGTATGTAGACTATTATATTAGTACTTTACATTACCTGTGTTTGTTGCAGCTGTTTGCGTAGGCTTTCAGATACTTGGCCTGCTGTCAACTTGTTTATTTTGTTGTTACTTTTTTTTTTATTTCTTTCTTTCTCTTTCTCTCTTTCTCCTTCTCTCTCTCTCTCTCTGTCTCTACCTCCAGAGGGTGCAATGAAAGTATTGCATGTGTGGACTGGGAGTACAGGATGCTTTTGTAGGTATTTGCACATGTCCATGTGATGGCCTCTGCACCAACTGTTAGACAGCATTTACTAATTGCATGCAGCCTGTTGTGTAGTGATTGCAGTTCTCACTGTGATTTCAGGACAGTGCTATAAAAAGGTTTGTTAGGTAGGCATAGCCCTTTCAGATTAGCTGGGTGGGGACCATGCTGGTTTGCTGTGGACACTGTTCTGTGAGTGTAAGGGTTGGTATGTCTCTCATATTTCAGGCTGTGTTGTAGACACTGCAATGCATGTTGTACTGTAACCTGAGTATTCCTTCCTCCAGTTTCCTCTTCTCCGTGTGTATGTAAACTGACACCTACGACTAGTAATACTGTGTATATGGGTGTGTGTGCTTTCCTGTGGGAATTGTGGTGTAACTGGTATATAGCAGTGGCTCTTGCAATCTGTTGCTATGGCTTCAATATTTGCCCTTTACATTCACTCCTTGTATGCCTGCTAGGTGTCTTTCCTGTAATGTGTTGCTATGGCTTTCCTATTTTCCATTTACATTCACAGCTTGTAATGCTTGCTATATCTGTTTGGGCAGCAATTCCCTATGTGTTTGTTGTGGTAGGGTGGTACTGCATGCAGTGTGGTCTGGCCATGGTGTGGGCCTTGACACTTACAAGGGTATTTGATCATGCTGCTGAGCAGGCCTCAGATACTCTCAGGTGCATCTTTCATCAGCCTCATGGAATGGTACATATCAGTGGGATACTCCCATGAAATATTCTGATATTCTGCAGTTGTGACTGTGGGTTATTTTGAGCATATGTATTACTACACCATTTGTGACGTGCAAGTGGTGCATACTTTCAGTAATTCATAGTTACCATTGCATGTGTTGTAACACCTTTCTGCCTACTGTTAATACATTTCACAGTGAGTCAGTGGGGCACAGTTGACATTTGTTTTCACATCAGGGACATCCCTGTAACTCAGTCACAGTTGCTATGTCTAGGCTCTTAACTATTCAACTATGGCAGTGTTTATCCTGCTCTGAGTATGTGTGTGCCTTGCCAGGTGCTACTGTGACATTATTACCCACTAGCTACCAACTAGCATGGCTGTTTCTCTTCCCACAGTACTATTTTACAAATCCACTAGATTTGACAGTAAATATACATGACATGCTTTGTGTACTAGACTTGCTATATTCCCTTTACATTAATTCCTACTATTTCATGATATATTTATTTCAGCACAATGTTTTTGTATAGCAGTCATGGCTTAGTGGTAAGTCATGTAGACTAGTGTTTCCAAGGTCCTGGGTTCGAGACTGACAGAGGTATTTTATTTTGCTGCTGAGCAAACTACAGACCTTGTCATTCAGAGTGACTAAGGCACTTTTAAGCAGTTGTAAGCGGGTTTGCGTGGAGCTCACGCATGCGCACTGTCGCTTAGCTTTGCGCACACACGCTTAGCTAAGCGCACAGAAGCGCACTCCCGCTTACTACTGCTTAAAAGTGCTTACTCTCGCGCACACCCGCACTAATTTCTTTTAAAGAAAAGGGGGCACAAAGAGGGTAGGACAGTAGGAAAACAAGCGCGGGTTTTGCAGGAGGGATGTAGGAAAGGCCCATAGCTGCCCATTTTTTCATCAGCAACAGCTGTGCATATGTTTGTAATTTGGTGTGAAATTTGAAACCTTCCACCCCTGACAGAGGGGTGAGGACAACAATATTTGTTGTACAGCCAATTGTAATTGCCAGTTTACATGTCCAGCAGACATGTGTGCAAAATGGGCAGCTATGTATGGGGCGTAATTTTTTTTTTTCAGGTGAGAGTGGTATGTCAGGTACAGGAAGTCAGTATAGCTAGGGAGCTAGGTAGGGGAGGTTAACAGACAAGACAAACAAGACACATACAGGGGTGGTGTATGACACATGTGGGGGGATACACACTTGACGGGGATGGATGTTTGGATATCTTGAGCCCATGAGCCCACAGATGGCAACAGTGGAACTGAGATCCCCACCCATGGGCAGTTGCCACTGTGCATCTATTGCCCAGGACGGGGCTGTGCTGGGGGCTGTGTAGGACGGGCAGCAGGCACGCCCGTGAGTTGTGCCACCCATGCCTCAAGCTGACGTAGGGACCCAAGCACAGCATGCTTGATCTCCCTACGCACCACAGTCCGGACCCTACAGAGGGTGAGTGGATGTTCTCCTCCGGCCACGCTTGCAGAGGGGGGACGAGCCCCATCCCCTGCAGTGCTTCCACCTGCAGGTGGCACAGTGCCACCGGAGGAGGGTCCGGCCTGGGCACTACTGCCAGGTGCACTCGCCAGCTGAGGTGGGAGAGGTGGGTCTGCTGGAACCTGCCTCCCCTGTCATCCTATGTTTTGCATTATTTTATGACAGTTTGGGTTAGTAACATACAATACCATTCACAATTAGTTGTAACAGCATGCATTAGTATTCCCATTAACCAGACACCCATAAATTCAAGCCATTGAACAGCAAGCATAACACATGCATAATTTGAACAACAATACACAATCCAACAACATGCAGGGTTGATTGATGGCAACAGCCCATCAGGTTTGGATGTATGAACAGGGCACATGCATCAACGTACATGCAAATATGTATGAACCAACAGGACAAATGTCCAGGGGAGTTAATTGTGAAGACACATACCCATTTCATGTGGAATGGATTATTTGTGGTTATAGGGTAGGGTGAAGAAATATTTCATTAACAACTTCAAATACGTATACATATGCTGTACATTTCTACTAGCTGCAAATATATACACACTACAGGTCTGACTACAGTTTCCTATGTGTAAACTTATGCATGTTGGCGATGGGAATGTTACTGCTACATTAATATACATTGTATTTTTATTCATACACATTCATATCTGGCTCTGTTCAGCTACAGCATCCTGCTACATTTGCTTTATATGGCTCTAGACAACTGTGGATGTTTGGTATTTCAAACAACCATACTATCTGCATATTGCAAACGTACAGCAACATATCCAAATTGTGGGACACACATTCCAGCTTCAGTATTTTATTCCACACATTTCACTGTTTGGTTGTGCCTGTCACATTCATTTCATTCTGTACTGACTGCAGTATACTTTATTCAGGAGTTATTACAACTTTATTGGTAGATTCATACCTCTTTCTCACACTCTCACTTGTTTTATTTTTACAATTCAGGATGGTACTTAATTCTAGGCTTTATTGACATGTTTTACTTGGTTACAACAATCCTTTCCAACAGTCTCACTTGTGTCATGTTTCAGATTTTAAATGGGGATATATTTCACACATGTGTTTTACTCAGCTTGTGTAGCTGTAATTTACAGCCTGCTGCAGGTTATGTACTATTATATTACAGGTGGAACATCTTTATTTCAGACTTGTTTCATTTTTATTTTTGGATTACAGGCTGCATCACACTTATGTAATCACACTGTACTAACAGAATCTCTCTTACACTGTTACTTGCACTTTTTATTAATAAGTGACTACACTGCACTCTTTTGCAAGCTGTCATACTTATATTTTTTAACAGTTACAGGGAGAGAATTACTAACCTGCCTGGTGGCGCAACCGCACAAGCCTATCGGCATAGGCTCGACGATTCGCAGAACGGACACCTGCAGCTGTAATATAAATTAAGTAATATTGGAATACACATCTCCATAATATCAGCTAGGTTAACTTTCTACATAAATAATTACATGTAACTTACTCAGTAGTGGGGCATTGGGCATTTGCCGGGCCTCCTGGATCCAACGGTTCAGTTGGTCCTGCTTCCGTCTCTTCAGGTCCGCATGGTGGTGACCGACCTGTTCACCAGTCCTTGGTATTTCTGTGGCACTGGTGAGATCATGTGCCAACCGGTCCCACGCCTCAGCCCTATATGCTCCCCACAGGACCTGGCCCTGCATGAGTTGGGCCTCATGATCATGGACGAGGAGCCAAACCATATATTTGGACTCCTCAACGCCCCACCTCTGTGCTCGGAGGCAACTACCCTCTCCTACACCTGCCATCCTGACTGCAAATCGGTTCCACAATCAGTTATGCTGTGTATTCCCGCCTATGGGGCTTATATATGCTGTTTTTCCCGCACTTATCTGTGATTGGCCATTTTGGAAATGTATCAGCTTCACAAAACCTGCTTTGTCATGCTTCTCTTTCCATTCATTCCTATATATATGCTATTACTGCATTTCTAAGAACAACTGTCATGGCTTAGTGGTTCAGTACTTTGACTATGGTGCATGGTTTCCTGAGTTCAAGCCTGGCCATTGCTTTTTTTATTTTATGACTGTCTACACAGGCTAGGAGGTGTGTCTGTGTAAAGGCAGTTTTGATACAGCTTGCTCAATGTTGCCCGCCGGTTAGCTTGTTGGCGCGGTGCGCAGCTCCGCGCAAACGGGTTACGCTGGTTTACATGTCATTTGGCTGTCAGCACGCATATTACACTCAGCTCAGCTACAGGCACACAGTTTCAGCGCGTTAAAATGCTGCTCAACCCTGGGCACTCATTTTACACCTGTTAAACCACTGCTCACCTCCGGGCAGATATACTCAGCTTGTTAGAGTGTAGTTCAGCTATAGGCACTTCTGACATTTGTTTTTTTTTTATTATAAGTTCATAGGTTCATACTAGGCTATCTGCCCTAGGGCATTTATAAGCCTAGCCAGAATGTGTTTGGCTTTCGCCACCCATTTTAAATTAATTTTGCTATGCCCTTTTTTGAGGTTAGTATACTGTGCCTCTGTCTAACAGTGACACAGAAGTGATACCCAGGGTAAACCTACGATCTCCCATCCACTCATCAAGATTCCTCTTGAAGAGAGTCAATGAGGGACTCTGCCTAACCTGGACTGGGATTTTATTCCAGAGTGAAGGGAGCCTCTGGGTTATGCATCTGTCCATCCAGCATGTCCTATTTATTTCAGTGCTGAGGTTCAAGTCTCTCGAGCGTGTAGCTCGATAGGATTTGGATTTTCTGAGGTGCAGCATGTCCATTAATTCCGGGTTGGACATGGCTTTATACGTCAGGCACAGATCGCTTCTGAACAGGCGGTATGCCACTGAGTAGAGCTGGAGTTTCTTTAACCGGGCAGCATATGGCATCTGTTTGAGCCCTTTGATCTTCTTGGGGAGGTACTTTTGGGGTCTTTCCAGTTGCTGCAGGTGTCTGGTAAGGTACATCCCAAAAGGGGCATTGTACTCAATTATGGGCCTGATGAGGGATGAGTAAAGAGGCACGATGACCTCCCCTGATCTAGATGTGAATCCCTTCATGATTAGGTGGGCTATATAAAATGTTTTTCTAACCACTTTGGCCACGTGGTTGTCAAATGAGAGATTGCTATCAACTTGGGTCCCCAGGTCCCTAATTACTTCTTCTGTACTTAATGGATTACCACCTATGTGGTAATTTGTGGGCACTTTGTTTTTGCCAAAGGGGATGACTATACACTTTTTGGCGTTTAGCTTGAGGCCATGGCTCTGGCACCAGTTGTCTGTTTCTATGAGGCCCTTTTGGAGGATGCTTGTGTCAGCTGGAGAGTCGATTATAGTGCCCAGTTTGCAGTCATCCGCGAACTTGGCCTGTACCTCCGAGAAATATATACCAAACAAGAGAGGTCCCAGGACTGGGCCTTGTGGGACGCCACTAGTAACTGGTTTGGAGTCTGACATGGCTCCAGCAATTCTAACCATGTGGCTTCTGTCCATGAGCCAGTTTGCAACCCATCTAGTGACATAGGGGTTTATATTAAAGCTGGTGAGCTTATCTATAATGCCCGAGTGGGGTATTGTATCGAAGGCTTTTGCGAGGTCCAGGTAGGCTGTGTGGACCACCTTCCCCTCGCCAATGGCCTTGGTGACTGTTTCAAAGAAATCAACCAGGTTTAAGAGGCAGGATCTGCCCTTAACAAAGCCGAACTGGGTAGGATCCAGTGTCTGTAGGTCCCCAATATCTTTATTTATGAGGTCCATGATGATCCTTTCCATAGCTTTGCAGACCAAGCTAGTCACGCTTATGGGGTGATAGTTTCCAGGATCTGTTGAGGCACCACCTTTGTGGAGAGGGACCACAGTTGCTGTACGCCACTCTTTGGGTACATATCCTGTAGTAAGGCTGAGACTGAACAGTAGTTTTATGTTTGGGTTTAGCTCTTCTTGGAGTTCATGTAGGACGCAGCCCGGGACACCGTCTGGTCCCATTGATGCTGTGTTTTTTGCTTTGGAGAGGGGGGCTCTTACCTGAGCATCTGAGATGTCAGGGGGGCAGCACACTGCTGGGACAGATATTTGCCCTTTTGGTGGGGAGTTTGCTGAACCTGTCAGCTAGGATGTTGGCAATGTCTGTGGGTTCGTGTATTTTTGTCATTTTGGACTAATTCTGAGCATATCTGGGAATTCCCACCCAGGTTCCTAACATAACTAAAGAAAGCCTTGTGATTATCCTTCGTGTCCTGTGCAATTTTTCTCTCGAAGCTGGCCTTAGACGATTTTATGAGTGCCCGTAGTTTTTTGCTAATACTGATCAGAGATGCCTTCCCTTTTTGGAATTTTGCTCTATCATTTAGTAGCTTCCTCCTTCTATTGTATAGTTTGTTTATGGCTGGGGTCCACCAGACAGGACATCTGCCTTTGGAGGATTGGGTCTTGGTTTTATTTGGGATCGCATGATCCATGCATTCCTGAAGGTGTTTACAGAATGCGTTTATAAAGGATTCTGCAGTCTGGGCTGTATTTTCCACAGGCCCGGGGGCTTTGAAGGATTCCACCTCGGTTTTGAGGAGTGTGAAATTTGCTTTAGAGAAGTTTTTCACTGTGGTTTTCTGGGCAGGGGGTGGTGTCGGGATGTGAATATCCAGTGAGATTAGTTTATGGTCTGATCTTACCAGTGAGGGATACACTTCTGGTCTGGAGCATAGAGTCCCCATGTTGGTGATGATCAGGTCCGGTATGTTTTCTCCTCTTGTGGGAGTGGTAACAATTTGTTCCATAGCATTTGAGTTTATAAATTCTAGGAACCTTTGGGCTAGGGTGTTGGAGCTAGAGTAATGCTCCCAGTCTATGTTTGGGTAGTTGAAGTCACCCAATATAATGGTGTTTGGAGGGACCTTCATATTTTCCAGTGTTCTTAGGAAGGCCGAGTGGGGTTCCTGGGTTAGGGAGAGTGGTCTGTAGCAGGCTATAAACTGGAAGGCAGTTTTACCCACTGTTAGTTGCACATGGATAGTCTCTGATGTTTCGTGCTGTGCCACCAACCTGGAGGTGTGGGTATCTTTGATGACTATTGATACTCCCCCTCCTTTTGTGGGTCGGTCCAAGTTTTGGAGCCGAAAAGCATGGTATGAGGTATAACCTGGTAGTGCTGGGGTGCTCTCGGTAGACTTGAACCAGGTTTCTGTTACTGCACAGATATCGATGTTCTCCATGCTAAGGAGAGTTTCGAGTGCGTGCATCTTGAGGTTTAGACTTCTGGCGTTGAGTAGCATTACTCTTAGTTTCTTATCCCTTGTGATACGTATGGAGGTGGGTTTGTCTTTTGAGCCTTGCCTAAAAAAGGCACTATGGGGGTAGCAAGAGCCTTTGCCAATATCCGAAAGCCCAGGGGTGACAGGTGCAAGCCGTCCCTAGCGAAGCATCGTGGCTTGTCGAGCATGTCATCCCAGGCTGACAGGCACTGGATCCCCTTTGAATGACACCAATACTTAAGCCAATTGTTGAAATTGATCATCTTGTCTTCATATTGTGGCATCTTTCTTGGTGAGGGTAAGATGCTACTAAAGGTCAGGGTCATACCGGCCTGGGCCACATGCTCAGAGAGCTCCTCTATGTCTCTTTTCATGTAGTCCAGGGAGGTATATCTCAGGTCATTCACACCAGCATGGACAATGACTGAGTCATATTTGTACTTGCCTTGGAGTGACCTGAGTGCTTGTGTTATGTGGCGGATCCTAGTGCCCAACAGGCAGCTCACCATGACCTTCTCCTTGTTCAGCCTGGTGAGCGGGACATCAGTGTGCCTGACGATAGAGTCACCTATTACAAGTGTATCAGGTGTGTTGTTTAGCCTTAAGGGCTGTGACTGTTCGGCACACTGGCTTTGTGAGCTATGTGTTGCACGTGTTTTGTTTTGGGGTAGCGGTTGCTTGGGTGTCTGCTTTGGAGGTCTCTGCTGCTTAGGCAGATCTTTATTTAGAGCCTCTGAGTATGTTTTGTGCGTTTATGTGTTTGGTTTGCTGTCATGGTAGGTCTATGTGAGACTGGAATTGTACTGAGTGTGGTTTCCTTCTCCTCCTGACTGGTTACGCCAGTACTGAGTTGAGAGAGCTTAGCCTCCAGTTTGGCTATATGGATGCATCTCTCACATGTGTTGGAATTTGTTGGGAGGAGGAGAGGGTTGTCTGTGTACATGAGGCAGTTGTAACATTGCCTCAAGATTCCCAGATTCACCAGCTGGACCGGAGAGAAGATTGACAACTGACCTTTGGACATGCTAGAATAGTATTGGGAATTCCTTTATAATTGAAAAAAAAGGGCCAATGGGGAACAAGGTACTCAAGAGGACTTTGTGAGAGTGTAGTGCTTTTAATTTTTTAATGCTGACTTATATAATTGCTTTAGTGAGCAAGTGCCTTTAGTGAGCAAGTGCCAGGTAACTTAAATGCAATGTGTTACAGGTAACTTAAATGCAAAAATGACAAACAGTAACTTTCTTTTAAGTGAAACAAGGAAATGAGTACAGTAAGAAATGCAGATATCACTAGGGATCCACAGAAGCGCTGAAAAGCCGCGTTTTAGGTGGTATTAGCGTTTCAGGGAAATAAGCAAACAAACAACAAGCATACAAACAGAGCTAGATTCAGCATTATCACACATTTCTTCAAAATACATGGCCCATTTCATTACATTTTACATAAAATATAATTTTATATATGTACATATATGTCAGGGAATTGTTTTGTGCTTATTTCACTAAAAATAAAAATTGATGTTGTGGGGGCTCAAACCATGACTGCCTCCTCTTCAGCCGACGTCTCTACCGCTACGCTATTGCTTCTTGGCTTACTTTGCATATTTAGATCTTATATGCTTTTCCACTGACTGCTAACTGTGGCTAAGCGACGGGCACGCCCGCGCAAACGAGCGCAATCACGGGCAAACATCTTTAAAACTTATAAAAAAAAAATATAACATGTTCATTTTTACATTATATGTTTATAGTCTGTGGGGGCATGTGTTGTGTTGTGTTTGTTGACATTTATGCGGACTCTGTCGTGGGGGTTTACTTTCAAGACTGTTACTCTTCCCGGGGCGTGTCCGTTTGCAGGACTCGCCCTACGGACACGCTCCCTACTTTCTTATACGGACCGTGTTAGCCTTGGGTGTGAGTCAGCATGCCCTCATGAATATGCATGGCATGCTGACGTCACACCATTTAACTGCAGCCTCCGTGTAAGACTTGTATCTCTTACACAGAGGCTTCGTGAATCCTGCCCTTTGATTTATTTGGGAACAAGCTCAGAGTGCAAATTCTGAGCCTTCTGTCATAATGTTCTGCACTGGTGGAGGCTACACAAAGAAGTCCTCGAGTAGAGTCTCTTGAAAAAGACAAGAAGTATACAGAACTTGTTGACTGAGAGGATTCTGGTGATGGGTCCAGCGACACTTCAGATGTCACTGGAATTTTCTCATATTTATTTATTTTGTCTGTTTACCGGGGCAATACACTGATCACAACATACCATTTGTAGACACTAACTGAAGAAACAATGAAGATGGTTGAATTCATTAACTCCAGTGCTTTTACAAATTCTCTGGAGAATGAAGACTTCTATTTTTCTAGACTCAGAAAGTAGATTTTGTATGCTACTGTTTTTTTCTACTGGAATAAGGGTTGTTTGCAATGTGGTATCTATCAGGTACCCTAGAAAAAAACTTGAGGTGAAGGAATTTGAGAATATTTTTTTAGATTGAGAGTGAATTCTAGATTCTGAAGTGTGTCTATGGAGAAACCAAGGCCTTTAGCACCCCTGAAATGGAAGTAGCTTGAACCAGACAACGGTCCGGATAAGGACAGATATGAATTCCTTGAAGTCTGGAAAAAGCTATAACTATGGCCAGGTACCTTGTAAATGTCCTTGCTGCTACTGGTTGTAGAAACCCCAACAGACAAGGAAGTAAATGGATAGTATGAGGCCAAGACAGAGAATCTTAAATATATCCTGTGAATTTGTGAACAGGAATGTCAAGTAAGCAACTTTTAAATCATGAGTAACCAAAAGGGCATTTAGGTGTAAAAGAGGCAGAGGACCTTGAAGGGTGAGAATTCTGAAATAAGGAACTCTCAAAAAGGTACCGATTCTTGAAAGATCTAGAATTGAACTCCAATTTGTTTCTGTCCTAGGGCGTAGAAAAAGTCCTGAATAAATCCTTTGCCCCATAAGCGTGGAGGCAATTCTATCTCTCCTAATAGGAAGTTTTTAAGAAAATAGAAGGTATAAGATGCTCCTGAACTCTGTGAACCTGAGGAATGCCTGAGTGGGTTGGTTTGGAATTTCACTGAAGTTTGTAACCTCTTATGACAGATAACACCCAGGTATCAGAAGTGATTGTTGCCCACAATGAGAGGTAATGAGAAGGTTTTCCAGTAATTTTGAAAGGGAGGAGGGCGCTGGATGGGATGGGGAAGAGGAGGGGAGGGGTAAGAGGTGGCTAAAGAAATAGTCAGGGCTGATCTCTATTGTTGTTGGGGTACTGAAATCCACTGCACTTAGTCTTAATGATTTCCTTGCTATTTTTCTAGGTTCATAGGTGATTACTAGGTTGACCCTGAGGGGCTTTTCAAAGCCAAGCCATGTTTCTCAAAGGTAAGAAGCACACCTAGTATCTTGTGTCTTTAAACAAAACACCTCAGCCATTATGCCAGCCACCAGCCCTGACGGTTCATAGATAATTACTAGGCTAACAACCCCAGAGGGCCTTTTTAAGCCTAGCCATGCTTCCCAAAGGTAAGAATCAAACCCTGTATCTCATGTGTATAAGGTAAACTCCTTAGCCATTATGCCAACCCCCATAATATGGCCTTTGGCTAGCTTTCAGCATTCAGATTTGGATTGCATTCTAAAGAAAGGACCTGGTTTTGTAAGGTAATTTCTATCCTACCTAGGTACTGGGAAAAGAAGAGTTATTTAATCTATCCTTCCTAGGTACTGGGAAAAGAAGAGTTATTTAAACGCTGGCATTGCTTTAACCTTCTTTTCCATTTCCCTGAAGGTTTCAGCTGTGGGACCCCACAAACAGCAAATCTTTATTTAGAGGAGCACTAAGAAACTGAGCCTTTATGACTCTGGTAGGATTCTGGAGCCTTAATCAAACCTGCCTGTGGATAACAGACACATTTCAGGAATGTTTAGCAACTTAAGAGGCAGAATACAGTATAATGAAAAGTTTTGATCTCTTGTTCTTAGACAGGAATCTCAGAAATCTTCTGACCCATATTTGTCTGACATTGCTTAAAGGAATTTTAACACATATTTGACAATTTATAGCTCTAAATTACAGCTTTGTACATGTATAAACGTTTTCTGGACCTGTGAAGGGTTGATCATACTTTATTATTTGGTAGAGAATTAGGAGCAGGGACTAATTTAGTTTCCTTCTCCATGTTCACAGAATTAACAACAGGGTCAGCAGCAGACTTTTTATAAAGATATTTGTGCAAATCCCGTAACATGTACAATCTATGTGGCCTTTTATGAGCTTGGAGTTAAGAATCTGAGGGAACAGCCACTACTTGAGTTTCATGATATTTTTCTCCCTTTCAAATGAAAAATTATTTTATCTAAGGAACTGTCTCACTGAAAGAAGTTTCCTCATTTAGAGAGTCAGAGCAAAGAGTATCATACAAATACGACTGAAAATCTGACAGAGAAGGGATCTGAAGTGCATAATTCAAGCCTCCTTTGTCAGAATAAATTCTTTGCTTCCATGGAAGTAGCCCCTTTTCTTTTGGTAGGAAGAAGAATAGTAGTTTGTCCTGGCTGTAAGACTTGAATAGCCTTTAAATGTACTGGGCTAAAGCAAACCGGTCATCTTAAGAGGTTTGAGGAATATGTTTCTCAGAAGAAAATTGTGTAGGGGTAATAGGAGATATGGGATCACTACTAAATCCTCAATGCTTATAATCATGAAGACCGGACTATCGAGACTAGAATCTTGAATGCCGACAATACCGAAAATACACATTCCCAAAGCACGTAATCCTGAATCAAGCCATCCACAAAGCTAAACACATAGACTATAACCATAACAGCCCCCTGATATTAAAGGAGCAGTACATCTTCACTTATTTAAGCATCCACAAAGACTAATTCATGAGAAATACCATTATGAGTCACCTGATATAAAAGGAAAGCTTCTACGCTCATTTCACATATACATAAAGCATCATTTGTATGAAATACCTCTGCCACCCTCCTGTTATAAATAGAGCAATACACCTATGTACATATGCCATATCCATGAAGTATAATGGATAGGAAATAACCCTGTATGCATAGGAAATACCTCTGTAAGCACCACGGTATAAAAGGAGTAGTATACCTTTTAAGTCCTCGTACAACAGCAAACATCATCAACATGTCTGATGAACATTTTGAAGTGCTTGGAAGTGTAGGACAGCTCTATCCGAGAGTACAGTCACAGAAAACAAAGCAGGTATTAATAATTGAAGGGTATGTTTACCATTTGGAGAAGAAGCAGGAAAGCCACAGGTACTGGTGCTGAAAACTGAAGCGGAGCGGCAGTTGTAAAGCCAGAACTGTCACCGAATCGCTATCTGAAGGTGAGCAGCTGCTCAAATTACACCCTCATAATCATGTAGGTGATCCATTTGAGGCTGAAAAATATAATGTTTGTGGCTCGCTAAAACAGAAGGCTTCATTATCTTGGGACACCCCATGTATGCTGGTAGATGATGCTATGGCATCAACATCCTTACGGTGTGTTGCTAGCATGCCAACAAGGAAATCTCTACTGCATCAGATCAGAAGAGTGAGGAGTAAGCAGGATAAGGACACCCATATACCTAATCTAACTCTGCAAACTATTCAAATGAGTAATTTTCCATTTCAGTCAGGGACATTCATTGAAAAGCGTATGTCTGATCCAATGTCAGGGACTACTGTCATAGTTTGCATGACCTCATTGTGCAACTATCTGGTTGATGGATGGGACATATTTTTGTAATGGGACACTATGCAGGCAGCTGTATAGTATCCATGGTATTGTCAAGTGTGCAGGTTACAGTAAGTGTGTTCCCCTCATGTACTGTTTGATGTCGAAAAAATCCCTGAAAGCGTATAACTTGATGTGACATTGTGTACTGTTCTCTATTCTCAGCACACGACTTTAACCTTTAATCTCTGGAGTGGAGTTCGTATTGTGTGACTTTGAACTAGCTGCCATTAAGAGTATACATCTTAACTTTAGTACAATCACAGCTAAATGATGTCTGTTCCATTTTGGGCAGAACGTATGGCGGGAGGTGCAACAACTGGGACTGGGTTCCCTATATAACAGCTCCCATGAATTCCAGTTAGCTATCAAGTGCTTAGTTGAATTAACATTCCTGCCAGAAAATGATGTTATAACTACTTTTAATGCTTTGAAGTCACATTCCCTGAGGAAGGTAGGGAGGTGATCAAGTACTTCACGGATTAGTATCTATTGGGAAGACTAAGGAACTTTGCCACTAGGTCTGCTGCTGTCAGTAGATTCCCACCATTGTTCCCAATTAGTTTTTGGAACATATCTGAGCTGAACAGATTATTTTTGCCACAGACACAAAACTCAGTGGAGCTTTGGCTAGGGAACAGAAACGTGTGGATGGATTGCATGAGAGACTGGCCACTGGGTATCTTCCAACACCTAAGCGCCGTAAGCCTATTGACAGTCATTTTCAGTGATTACTGGATAATCAAAGTGAGTATACCTGCTTGGGATTCATGCATGCAATAGCACGGCTTTTGAAAATGTGATACTGCAATGCTGTTGTACCATTTGTCACAGGAGTCACAGGGTGTATATGATGTGTTAATGAGCACTTTCAACATGAATGGGCCTTTTAAATTGGGGAGTTTCACTCATGACTGAGATTACATTTGCCACAGTACAAATTGTGTTTATTCAAAATGGTGCATATGTATATCACGCCACTTCCGGATGTCTGCAGTTCTCTATTTCTAAGCTGTGAAAAGCCAGATTTATGTGTTTACTACTGCTGGTGTTACAAATGGAGAAACCTGCAAATCTGAGGTGTGTTTACAGTTTATTTCACATGTTTTAGTGTCTGAGTTACATCATTTCATTGGCAGAACAGTATTTCAAGGGATTTATAAGGTGGATTTGCAAAGGTACTATTTTTCGGTATTTTGGGGGGTCGGCATTAAGGGCTTCGGGAGTGTGAACGTTCGGCATTACCTGAATTTGTGATTGTCATCTCGGGATTCTGGTCTTCGAGATTATGAGCATTTGGGATTTAGTAGTGATCCCGGAGATATATATGTTTTGTCTTCTGCTGCTTTTTTCATCGGACATCCACCCAAGGCTTTGTTGCTAATAATTTGAGTCCTGGTCCACACACTTTAATCTCTTCTCTAATGAGAAAGTACAGTTGTGTATACTTACCATAAATGTAGATGTTTGAGTGTATTCACTGTTGCAGTCATCACATTTGGGTTATCCCTGCCAGGGGTAGCCCTCAGTCGGCCCGAATACCAGAGGCTTAGTATTTCTACGTCAGTTACCGTCACTCCAGGACTGACGTCAGGTCGTCAGTAATATAAAGTAAGGCAGCCGACACCATTACATTAGTTTTTTTTGCCATAACTTTCAGGAGCCCTAAGAGGGAGCTAGGTTATGGTGGAAGAACACCACCGGTAGAAAGTAAATACCAAAAATTCTTTGTAAGGAGAGAGTGAGAGAGAGACAAGGGGGATGGAGGGAGAGAAACTAGGACTGCAACAGTGAATACACTCGAACATAGGTTCATAGGTCCATAGGTAGGTACTAGGCTATCTGCCCGAAGGCATTTATAAGCCTAGCCATAATGTGTTGGCTTTCGCCACCCCCTTAGATTAGTTCCCTGTGACTCTGTCCAGCAGAGCCACTGAAGTGATCCCCGGGGTAAACTTTCTGTTTCCCATCCACTCGTCAAGGTTTTTCTTGAAGAATGCTAGCGAGGAGCTCTGCCTAATGTAGATTGGAATCTTGTTCCAAAGCACGGGAAGTCTCTGGGACAGGAATCTATCCCTCCAGCACGTCCTATTTATTGTTGTGGTGAGGCTTAAATCCCTAGAGTGTGTGGCTCGAGGGGATAAGGTTTTCTTTAGGTGGAGCATGTCCATCAATTCTGAGTTGGACATGGCCTAATATGTCAGGCAGAGATCACCTCTGAGCTGGTGGTATGCAACAAAGTACAGCTGGAGTTTCTTCAGTCAAGCTGCATAGGGCATCTGTTTGAGGCCAGTGATCCTCTTGGTGAGGTACTTCTGTGGTCTTTCCAGCTGTTGCAGGTGTCTTGTAAGGTACATCCCAAATGGGGCATTGTACTCTATGATGGGTCTGATGAGTGATGAGTAATGAGTAGAGGGGCACAATGACCTCTTTTGATCTGGATGCAAACCCTTTTGTGATTAGGTGGGCCACATAGAAGTATTTTCTAACCACTTTGGCAATGTGATTATCAAAGGAGAGATTACTATCTACTTGGGTCCCCAGATCCCTTATTACATTTTCCGTATTTAGGGGACTACCACCTATGTGGTAGTTTGTGGGTACTTTGTTATTTCCAAAGGGAATAACTATGCACTTTTTTGCATTTAGCTTGAGGTCATGATTTTGACACCAGGTATCTGTCTCAGTGAGACCCTTTTGGAGGATGTCTGTGTCAGCCGGTAAGTCAATTATAGCCCCTAGTTTTCAGTCAGCCGTGAACTTGGTCAGCTATAGTCCTCCTGTGCTTGTCTGTACCTCTGAGAAGTATATGCCGAACAGGAGGGATCCTAGGACTGAGCCCTGGGGAACACCACTTGTAACTGGTTTAGAGTCGGGCCTAGCTCCCGCAACTCTCACCATGTGGGTTTTGTCCGTAAGCCTGGCAACCCATCTTGTGACATAGGGGTTTATGTTCAGACTGGTGAGCTGGTCTATAATACCAGAATGGGGAATGGTGTTGAAGGCCTTTGCAAGGTCTAGGTAGGCTGTGTGTACCACCCTTCCCTCATCTATAGCCTTGCTAACTGTCTCAAAGAAGTCCACCAGGATTAGGAGGTATGATCTTCCCTTAACAAAGCTGAACTGGGTAGGGTCCAGTGTTTGGAGGTTCCCAATGTCTCTGTTAATGAATTCCATGATGATGCACTCCATAGCCTTGCAGACCAAGCTAGTCAGGCTTATAGGACGATAGTTCCCGGGGTCTGTTGTGGCTCCACCTTTGTGGAGCGGAATAACTGTTGCTGTGCACCACTCTATGGGTACATAGCCTGTGGAGAGGCTGAGTTTGAACAGTGTGTTTAGGTGAGGGGTTAATTCATCTTTGAGCTTGTGTAGGACTCAGCCTGGGACACCGTCTGGTCCCACTGATGCTGTGTTTTTGGCTTTGGAGAGGGCTATTTTAACCTGAGTGTCTGTGATTTCAGGGGCTCTACATTCTTCTGATATGGTTATAGGCCCTTTTGGGGGTGAGAGGGGGGTGAAGTTTGCACTGAACCTGTCTGCCAGGATGTTGGCAATATCGGTTGGTTCAGTGTATTTTGTGCCATTCTGCACTAACTCTGAGCAGATCTGAGCATTGCCACTTAGATTCTTGACATAGCTAAAGAATGCCTTGTGGTTATCTTTGGAGTCCTTGGCAAGTTTCTTTCAAAGCTCACCTTGGACGATTTTATGAGGGATCATAGTTTCTTGCTGATACTGATTAGGGATGTCTTCCCTTCTTGGGATTTTATTCTTTTCTGTACTAGTTTCCTCCTTCTATTGTATAACTTGTTTGTGGCAGGGGTCCACCAGACTGGTTTCCTTTTCTTGGAGGAGTGAGTCTTGGTTTTTCTTGGGCTAGCACAATCCATGCATTCTTGTAGGTGCCCGTAGAATGCATTAGTAAAGGATTTTGCAGCTTGGACAGCGTTATCCTTTAGCATGGGGGCTTTGAAACTTTCCACCTCCATCTTAAGTAACGTGAAGTTTGCTTTTGAAAAGTTTTTCACGGTGGTTTCCTTGTCCTGGGGTGGGGGCAGAATGTGGATATCCAAAGTGATTTGTTTATGGTCAGATCTAACCAGCAAGGGGTTGACCTCCATTGTGGAGCACCGGTTGCCCAATTGGTGATGACCAGGTCCAATATGTTGCCACCTCTGGTGGGAGTGTTGACCAGTTGTTCCAGGGTGTTTGAGTTTATAAATTCTAGGAAATGTTGGGCAAGGGAGCTAGTACTTCAGTAGTTCTCCCAGTTAATGTTTGGGTAGTTGAAATCACCCAATATCAGGGTATTTGGTAGGACCTTTATGTTACCCAGTATTTCCAGAAATGCGGAATGGGGGTCCTGGGACATGGGTGATCTGTAGCAAGCTACAATTTGATTTGCAGTTTTACCCATTGTTAGTTGCACGTGGATAATCTCTGAAGCATCGTGCTGTGCCACTAACCTGGAGGTGTGGGTATCCTTGATGAATATGGATACTCCCCCACCTTTTGTATTTCAGTCCGGGTTCTGTGGCCGAAATGTATGGTATGAGTTGTAGCCTGGTAGTGCTGGGGTGCTCTCTGTAGCCTTAAACCAGGTTTCTGTTACTGCACATATATCGATTTTCTCCATACTGAGGAGTGCCTCGAGTGCGTGCATTTTGAGGTTTAGACTTCTGGCATTGAGTAGTATTACCCTCAGATTTTTATTACTTGTGCTATTTACGGCGGTGGGTTTGTCTTTTGAGCCTTGTCTAAAAAAGGCAATGTGGGGGTGGCAAGAGCCTTGGCCAGTATTCAAAAGCCTAAGGGTGACAGGTGCAAGCCGTCTCTAGCGAAGCAGCTTGGCTTGTCGAGCATGTCATCCCAGGCAGACAGACACTGGATCCCCTTTGAATGACACCAGAAACTTAGCCAGAATACCATGGTATCATTCTTGGTGAGGGCAGGATGCTACTCAGGGTCAGGGTCATACCTGCCTGGGCTACGTGATCAGAGAGCTCTTCCATGTCTCTTTTCATGCAGTCCATGGAGGTACGGCTCAGGTCATTCACACCAACATGGACAATGACAGAGTCGTATTTGTACTTGTTCTGGAGTGACCTGAGTGCTTGTGTTATGTGGCAGATCCTGGCACCCGACAGGCAGCTAACAGTAACCTTCTCCTTATTTAGCCTAGTGAGTGGGACGTCAGTGTGCCTGACTATAGAGTCACCTATTACTAGTATGTTGGGTATGTTATTTTGCCTTGAGGGCTGTGATTGCAAGGCACACTGGTTTTGTGAAGTATGTGTTTCATGGTTTGTGTTGGGGGGTGGAGGTTGCTTGGATGTCTGCTTTGGAGGGCTCTGTTGCTTTTGCAGATTTTTATTTAGAGCCTCTGAGTATGTTTTCATGTATTTACGTGTGTTTTTTACTGGTGCTGGTTTAATGGGTCTATGTGAGACTGGTGGTGTGATGCCAGTATTTCCCTTCTCCTCTTGACTGTCTGATCCAGTCTTGGGTTGAGAGAGCTTAGCCTTCAGTTTGGCTGTATAATTGCATCTCTCGCACATATTAGTGTTTGGTGGTAGAAGGAGCGGGTTGTCTGTGTACATGAGGCAGTTGTTACATTGCCTTAAAATGCCCAGATTCACCAGTTGGACTGGAGAGTACACCTGAAACTGCCCTTTGGACATGCCTGGATAGGTACAGTAAACTGTTTTACTGAATGGCTGGTAAGGTCGAATAGATAGCCTTGTCCTTCTGTAGTGCTAGGGTTTATAAGTGCTTGCTATGAGTTTTGAGCAAGTGCTGGGCTGAGAAATGAATGGTTTGAGTGCTTAAGTTGAAAGTTTGTCTAGTTCCAAGGGAAAAATTGAAGAGGAGTCTTTGTGGAGCCGGGAATAGTTATACCCTAGCTAACCGGTGCTGCCCGGTGCGCAAAACCGGGCAAATGTGTTTTTTATAGCAGGGAAATGAAAGATATAGAAATTAGCCCAAAATGACCAATAAACTACTACTTTCTGGCCTGAAATCACTCCTACAGGGACAGATAGGCTGCTCAAAGCTCCCCTCTCTGACAGGTGAACAGAGAAACTTCCTTCTATCCAAGTAAGGTATGGGCAAACACAGGGATCTGTAACACAGCCCTGAATTCAGCACTAACCTGGAAACTGGACTATACTAGCCTAGAAAGGTGGGAAACAATTATATATATATATATTTTTTTTTTCAGAAAATAAAGCAGATACAAACAAAAAAACACTTTAAATGCGCATAAAAATATGCTTATTGTTATATATCTCAGTTCAGAGTTGTAGTCAATGCCCCTAGTAATAAAGTAGGAAGAAACACAAATACAGTAAAAGCAGAACAACAGAAAAACATCTACATTTATGGTAAGTGTATACAACTGTACTATGTTCCTCGTGTTTCACTGCTGCAGTCATCCCATTTGGGTTGATTCCCAAAGCTGAAGAAGACTGAGGTGGCAAAGCCTGCCCTGGATTTGGAGAAGATAGGCAGGTGGTAATGCTTGGTGAAGGTATGAACTGATGTCCATGTTGCAGCCTCCAGGATGTCCCTGGTGGGGACCCCTCTAAGGCAAGCTGTAGAGGTGGATGTTGCTCTGGTAGAATGTGTCCTGACCCCCTTAGGGGGAGGTTTCCCGTGTTGCTTGTACAGAATTGTATGCAGTGTACTATCCATTTGGAAATGGTTTGTTTGGATATGGGTTTGCCCTCTGCTCCTGCAGCAAAGCTGACTAACAATTGATCAGTCTTTCTAAATGATTTAGTCCTGTCTAGATAGAATCTGAGTTGCCTGTGCACATCTAGAGAGTGCAGTATCCTTTCTCCCCTGTTTTGTGGGTTAGAGGAAAAAGGTGGGCAAATGAATGGATTGGTTGAGAGCCACACTGGACACCACTTTTGGTATGAAGGATGGGTTAGTCCTGAGGGAAACCCTGTCAGCATGGAAAATGATGAAAGGCTCTACAGCCATTAGTGCTTGTAGCTCGGAGCTCTTCTTGCTGAAGTGATGGCCAGAAGCAATGCTGTCTTCCATGAGAGAAACTTTAACTCTGCTGAAGCTGGTGGTTCAAAGGGGGCATGGTCAGCTTTTCCAATACAAAGTTTAGGTCCCAAGCTGGGGTAGGTCCTCTTCTGGGTAGCCTCAAGTTGTTAGCCCCTCTTAGGAACTGTTTTATGAGAAGGTGTGAGAAAAGAGGTGGCTCTGTGCTGAAATGAGCAGAGACAGCTGAGCCATGAATTTTAATAGAAGAAAAGGATAGACCCCCTCTGTAGTAGGTCAGCAAGGTAATATAGGATGAGAGGTAGGGAGGGCTGTGCCATCCCGGCTCCCTTAGCCTGCATCCAGGTGCAAAACCTTTTCCATTTGTCAGCATAAGACCTTCTAGTGCTAGGGCATCTGGCCTCACGTATAACATGTAGAACCTATTTGCTGAGCTTGTGCAGAGGTCAGGGAATAAGCCAGGCTGCCAGATTGAGGGTCTGCAATTGGGGATGCATGTATTCTCCTTCCCTCTGAGTCAGGAGTGTTGGGATCTGAGGGAGATGCCATGGTGGCACAGGTGACAGGCTGCGCTGCAGTGGGTACCAGTGCTGGAGTGGCCAGTCTGGGGCAATCAGGACTGTCCTCGGTTTTTCCTCCCTTATACTTATAAAGCAGTACCCTTGTAATGAGTGGTAGTGGGGGAAATGCATAGACCGAGAGGTTGGCCCACTATAAGGATAGAGCATCCACTTTCCAGGCCTTGCAGTGAGGCTCCCTGGTGCAGAACTTGCTGAGCTCATGGTTGGAGTGGGAAGCAAAGAGGTCGACCTTCGGGGTGCCCCATTTCTGAGTTACAAGGGTGAAGGTTCTTTGGTCTAGCTGCCACTTGTGTGGGTCCAGAAGATTTCTGCTTAAGTTGTCTGCCAGAGAGTTTAGAGAGCCTGGTAGGAATTTTGCTAACAGTTGCATGGCTGAGGGTATGTGCCAAAGGGTCATGGCGAACCTGCACATAGGCTATAAGTGAGTCCCTCCCTGCTTGTTGATATACCACATCACTGTGGTATTGTCTGTTTTGATCAGTAGAGCCCCCGGGGAGAGGAGGGGTCTGAAAGCTGTCAGTGTTTGCTGGACAACTAACATCTCTTTTTGGCTGATGTGCAGATGTATTTGATGTGGGGTCCATTGGCCCTGTATGCACCTGCCATCCAGGTGTGCATCCCAGGCATAGTCTGATACATCTGTCTTGAGGGTCTGGGCAGCATGGGGTTGTGAGAAGGGTAGTCCCTTGTTATGGTAGCATGCTGCTGCCCACCAAAGAAAATCTTTCCTTAAACAAGGTATCATTGGTATAAGAGTTTCCAGGTCTTTAGAGTGTTGACACCAAAGGCTTTTTCGGCACCATTGTAGTTTCCTCATATGCAGTCTGGCAGATGGAATGAGCAGAATGCAAGAAGCCATGAACCCCAGAGCTTGCAGGATTTTCCTTGCGGATAACTGGGGTCTGGTGGCTAGCTGAGAGAAATAGGCTGTCAGGTAGGTTTGCTTTTCTGGTGTAAGGAATGCCATCTGGGATGCTGTGTCCAGGCTTGCTCCCGGGAATATAATTTTTTGGGTGGGTACTAGTTTGGATTTCTTTTAGTTGATAGTGTACCCTAAGGAGGTCTGCAGGTCCTTTACAAAGGCCAGGTGCTTGAGCAGTTTTCCTGACTGTCTGCCTGAATAAGGCAGCCATCTAAGTATGGGTAAATTTGAATATTTCTTTCCCTGCAAAAAGCAATGGCGGGAGCCAGACATTTTGTGAAAACTCTGGGAGCAATATTTAAGCCAAAGGAAAGTGCAGAGAACTGAAAAGGCAGTGATCCTGCCCTGAAACATAGATATTTCCTGCATGATTCACTGATTGGGATGTGTAGATAGACCTCTTTTAGGTCTAGGGTGGCTAACCAAGCATCCTTGGAGAGCATAGGTAGTAGTTGCTGGAGGGTGAGCATTTTGAATTTTGGTATCACCAGAAAGGTGTTTAGAATGGATAGATCGAGGATGGGGCACTAGGTGCCCTCTTTTCTGGGTACCAGGAAGAGTCTGGAGTAGAAACCTTGGGTATCTGTTCTGCAGGAACGTGCTTTATTGCCCTCATAGAGAGCAGGGAAATAACTTGCTTTTTAGCCTCTGCCCACTGGTTTGGGGGAAGATATGGAAATCCTTTTTGGGTTAGTAGAGTGTGGAAATAAAATTCTATAGTACTTATATGTACTTATACATGTACTTATAGACTCTATAGTACTTGTCAGGTTTCCTGGGAGCAGGAGGGAGGGTGTCAGGAGTCAAGCTAGATTCCATGAAAACATCATCCACAACATCCAGGACAGGAGGAATGGCCAGAAATCTGTGCTGTGGAAGATCTAAGAATTGCCTGAGTCTCTTTTTAGACTGAGGGTAGTCCTGACATTCCCATTTGAAATTCTCCCTTAAAGTATGTAGGGTTTCCCCAAAGGAAAATTCCTCAGATGGAGAGGCTGAAGGAATGGATTCCTCTGCATCAGAATCCTCATAAGCAGAGAGGGGTTGCATGTCTTCATATTCAGATGCCTTAGAGTCATCGGACTCCTGTTCAGATAAAACTACTGGGGACAAATCTCTTTTTCTTTTGGAAAAGGTAGCTTGGCTTCCCCTGATCAGCACTGTAAGGTCTTCTGCCATTTTAAGCATTTGAGACTGAGGTAAGGAAGCAGGTGCTTGAGACTGGGTTGTCGGTTTCTTGGGTGTGGTTCATACCCTGGGCCTTAGAAACTCGGTAGTTTTAGAAAGAATGGTAGATGCGAAAGAAGTCATCGGTATGTGTCGAGAATTGGTAGTGCGAAGTACTGCCTCAGAAGCCGGTGCCTGCTCAGTGGCTCCGGACCCATCCAAGGTAGAGACATCCGCAGGATCCTTAGTCGATGAAGAGTTTCGTGGCATACCGGACTCTGAAAGGGTCTTGGTAGCGGCCTGCGAATCCACAGAAGCAGGCATCAGGGGCTGCAAAAGCACCCCACTGAGGACTGAAGAACTGACAACTGGCTTAATGGAAGCATTGTTGGTAGGTTTGGACCTGTGCAGTCTGTCTCTGTCTTTATCCTTATGTTTTATCAGAAGATCTTCGAAGACTGAGAGTGAAAATATCTAGCTACAATAAGGGCCCAACTGTGTATAGTTCTGGCATTGAACAAAACACAAAAGCGACAGCGGGTGATGTCGTGGTCTGGGCCTAAGCAAGTGACGCAATAAGAATGAAGAAAAAAGAATCTCCAATGGGGTACCTAGCTTTAGAAGACTTCAACTTGAATTCGGAAAACAAAAACTCAGGTAGCGGCCG
Source organism: Protopterus annectens (assembly GCF_019279795.1). Taxonomy (NCBI): domain Eukaryota; kingdom Metazoa; phylum Chordata; order Ceratodontiformes; family Protopteridae; genus Protopterus; species Protopterus annectens. The sequence continues at coordinate 549,439,322 of NC_056745.1, read as the reverse complement.
ACCGGCACTCATGCAAACTGCTTCTGCTTCTGCTTCAGGCTCCTTGGCAAGAAAGACTGATGTAATGGCGTTGGCTGCCTTATTTTATACCACTGATGACCTGACATCAGTCCTGGAGCAACGGCAACTGATGCAGAAATACTAAGCCTCTGGTATTCGGGCCGACTGAGGGCTACCCTTGGCAGGGATAACCCAAATGTGATGACTGCAACAGTGAAACACGAAGAACACCTTGACAAACACCTTCATTTACCTTCTGTTATGACTACTCTAGGCTCCAGGAAATTCGTCCTCAGATGGCTGACAGAAGAACAGACAAAATTACAGTGTCTTTATTTCTGGTCATAACTTCTTTCAAAGGGATAACACTACAGGGCCTTGGAGAAGTCCACAGATGGTCCAGAAGCTATGAAAGCACCTAACCAAATTCTGCCATCTATAACCTAGTAGCTCAAATGGAGGTCTGATCTGAATTGTCCACTTTCTGGTGTACTTCTTGTCTTTACTTCTTTTTGGCTGCAGGGTCAAACATAGAGATACATAAAAATTGGATGACAAGGCTGCATAATCCAATAGCAGCAATGCCTTGTTCATAAGATAATGGATGCAGGTGGTAAGATACGTTCTTAAGGTTTTAGAAGCAAATCCCTAACAGACCTGACAGGATGTAACATCATGTTCAGCCCCTAGACAAAATATATGATTAGTGTGGTGGTCACTATAAGGTATTTCTCTAACAGCTTCACTTCCCTGTTTCTGTCACAGACTTAATAGCAAAACCTACAAAGTCTACGGTAAAGGAAGTAAAACATCCCCAATAAGGTACTTATCAGACTGAGATTCAGAGACTGTAACTGATAATACGGAAAAACAATTAACAGCACTGATGGATGTCTGCATATATGAATGCTGCAAGAATGTCCTGAAAATGGCATGGATGTACATAATGCTTTGACCAGGACTCTTGCATGTGCCTATGGTAGACATATGCATCACAGGAGAAGTGTCATCAAAGAGCTTGTAATCTGCTTCTCATCTTCAGATTAGTGCTACTGTTTTGCTTCTGGTGAGAGAAGAGGCAGAGGGCCACTGTATCCAGCAGCATGAAGTTGTGCTGAGACCAGCACTAGTAGTGGCCCAGTAGTAGCCAATTAGTTGAATCCCCACTATTCATCGCTCTTGACAAAGACAATTCTTACTTTTCAGTAAGTACTGCTTGATGAGCTGTTGCCTGACCAGACTTCAGACTATCTCCCCTAAACACTTCATCTGTAAATAAACAGGGTCTACTTTAGTAGTTTTCCTCATATATTTGACAGTGCACTGTATAGACACAGGCACCTTGAGATGACATTTTTCCTGTAAAGGCACCCCTGAAATTTCACCAATATCTAGTTGTGCACAGGGCAACTAGTTTGCAATGACAAGCACTGCCCTCAGATTTGCAAACCAGATACTCCTGACTTTACTACATATTTTCACAACCATCTAATTAATAAAAAAGGGCCTGTGTATGAACTTTCCCACTATTTCTGTTGCCAGCTTGTTAGATATGGGCATCCTGAAAAAATGTAAAAATTGCCTCACACTTTCTGACAACCAACTAATTCTTAAACAAACATAAGACATGTGAGAGACATATTTTTGCCTCATATTTTTGGTGTGTTCCTTATAAAATTTGTGCTTTTCTAGCAAATCACTGATGAATGGAGCTACTAAATGATGAAATACATTTGAGTTTCAAACTTCATATCCTTCAGAAAATGCATGCTAACAACATCCTGTTATTCTAGCACATTTCTAAGTATATAGAAGCAATATTTAAAATCTGTCCTTATTTTTGGGCCTTTCTCCCCCCCCCCCATTATTTTAGGCTTTGTCAAGATTTCTTGTACTGAGAAATTAGTTTAGAAGGTAAGTGCCTGGCATGCTCCTGAGGGATTTGAATCTGTAAAAAAAGGAAAATAAATGGGAGAGAAACAAAACAACACAGGAGATAGAAATGCAAAACAAAAACAATTAAAACAGGAAGAAAAGTGGTGGAGAGACAAAATGGAAAATGCAAAATAAATCCACACATCATGTTTAAATGCCATTTCATATACTACTGAAATATCACAGTAAAATCTTTACTGAAGTAAACTTGTGTACAGGAATTGCATACACATACAATGGGAGCAGTCATTTGGGAAATGCTTGTGTATACTTCAAACAAATTCATATGGCAAGTGCTTGTACATGAAGGGGACTGTATCTCTCAAGTTACGTACATATAATACATTCAATAGGATACTAAAAATATCCTTTGTAATTATTAGAAGTAATCAGTTAAAAACAGAGTAATGTCATTTATATTTACAATTTGTAACACAGGCTTGAACTGCAATGATTTCAGTTGCATTTCTTTCATCTGCAAAGTTATACAAGTATTTCTTTATAACCAATTCAGAAAACAGTTTTAAAAAGAGTATGGCAGTTATAAATTGACATAGTTCTCTTTTTTACTGTAATATAGTGATTTTAAATCCTTTTTTATGTTTCTTATGCATAATATAAACTAGCAAAATATAATTCTCTTGGACTTCTTTTATACTTACTAGAATATTCAACCAGCCTTTCTAATCTTCTTTGCTGTTGTTGGTGTTTGTAATCTATTTTTTCCTCAGTTGTAATTAGAAGAGCAAAGACAATTCTTGTTTACCTGTACTTGCAACTGGCTTATATATATATATTATATATAAATATAAATATATGAATCCCTATCATATGATAGAAACCTCATTTGACTGAAACCCATTTGACTGAAACCATAAGACTGAAAAGTCACTTGATTGAAACCCATAATACTGAATTTCAACATACGAAATTGTAAACTGGACCATATAAAACCAGACTCACACACCCCAATGTGCGGGGGCTGCACCCCCACAGCCCCTTAACAATATATACTAACTCCAAGAGTGCACTACAGTGGGGAAAAGGACATATATCTTTCACGCACCTTACAGTAGTCTACATGTCGCCACTACTATGCCCTTTTCCCCACTGTAGTGCGATCCTGGAGTTAGTATATATAGTTAGGGGGGTGTGGGGGGCATAGACCCCCACCTAGTCTGGCTTTATATGGTCCAGTTTAAAATTTAGTATGTTGAAATTAAGTATTATGGGTTTCAGTCTTATGGGTTTCAGTCAAGTGACTTTTCAGTCTTTTGAAATGTTTTGAAATTTCAGTCTTATGTCTCAGTCAAATGAGGTTTCTAACATATGATAGGGATCCATATACATATTATATATATATATATATATATATATATATATATATATATATACACACATATATATATATATATATATATATATACACACACACACACACACACACACACACACACACACACATATATATATATATATATATATAAAATATTTATTTATTTATATATACATATATACATGCACACACACACACACACACACACACACACACACACACACACACACATATATATATGTGTGTGTGTGTGTGTGTGTATGTATGTATGTATTTCTGTCAAAGCAATAACTTTTTCTTTTCTTTTCCTTTTTTCTTGCATATGTATAAGCTGTTTGAATTTGCATAATACTGTGACACCATTACCTGTCACGCAAGAGAAAAATAAATGTATGAATTGTATGTGGAATATTGTTTTCAAAATACTATGCTGTGTATGTAACACTGTGTTCAGATATAACATTAGCAAAAGCAGAAATGTAGCAATTCATGGATGTCTGCATTTCTTTTGCTGTGCAAACGTGCCTGATTTGATAGATATTGCAGAAGTAAAAACATTTCTCACTAAAATTTCCGTTGGTCTTTCACTTGTCACATCAACCACCACTCCCCTCCGCCAACCTCCATTCTGACTAGGGTGTGGTGTCGCTGACTTCAGCAATGCTGTACATCCAGGTAGACATACTTTTAAACAAACACGTGTTAAGCAACTGTTTTAGTTACATTTCTATGACCTGTAACTATTAAGTCATTTTATGGAATAGCAATAAGTTTAACGTGTAACTATAATTTTATTTTCATTACTTATAAATCCTTTAACAAACACTTCTTGTAACCCATTACATGATTTACAGAGCTACATATACAGGTTATTTTAATAAACATATGTTAGATTAATATATAATATTAAAATGTTATCACATTACTCACATCCAACTTTTTAAAAAGATGCATATATGACTACAAACATGATCACGATTTCTTCTGCATTTCATAACAGCATTACAAGTAATATTTTCAGGAGCACATATCTTTCTCAGAAAATACCTCTAGTTAAGCCAGCTTGTTAAAATGTTTATGTTTATTATGATTCAATGAAATGGTGAACATTAAGAAGCTAAAGTTTTTTTTACTTACTATACAACTGGTCTTCTTGTTGCTACCTGGTCTACCCACTTGGCAAGCTGGTCAGCACTTCTGCAAGTTGTCACACCGCCGACAGCACAGGTGATCACCCAACTCCTACCAGATAGTAATTTTTCCTGGTGGTAAGACATGTGCATGCCATGATCTTTTTGTGATAAGAATCATTGAGGAGGTAGAGTATTACCACAGTCTCCTTGGACCAGCTTTATCACATACTTTTTTGTTCTTAATTCTGTGCTTAATTAAAATGGAAATATATGATTAATAATTGCTATTGTTAATGCTCATTGGTAAAGGTTATTTTTGTACCATAATGTTTCTTGTAATACAGCAGAGTTTTTCTTTTAAGTTTTCTTTTTTTGTGGGAGGGAAGGTGGAAATAAATGTCACTATGTGTGTTATTTTTTAAGCGTTAGGAAACTATGATTTGTTTGAGGTGATGGGGAATGACACACAATGTTGGATGGGCAGGGATTATACTTCAGATAGTTGCAAACTTGACATTCAGATGTCTCAGTTTTGTTTTTTGAAACTACATTCTGATTTTGGTTAGTTTAGGGCCATCCTCACGTTCTCACGGCAAGCTTGCGACATCTGAGGAGCTGTCTGCAGCATGTCCATGCCAGTCTGATGTGTGCTCATGTTACTTTGCCTATGTGTTCACGATCTACAAAAAAACAAAATGTGCCCTACACATCTCTGGGCACGTTAGTGTACTACTGCAGTTCATAGAGATGAATGCAGATTAGCCTAATTTGCATATAATATATGTAAATAGCCCTGAATTTATGTCAGTAAGTTGAGCACCGCCATATTAATTCACCAATAGCCAAGACAGGTGGCAAATGCATTTGGATACCACAAACATATTAAAATGAGGAAATATTTAAAAAATAATTTAATAAGACAAATTTGAAAATATTAATGACTTAAGAGTCATATTTAATGAATGTACATATGTGATGTGCATGTTATGACAGAAATGAGTAATCGCTGGATTTTTGGAAGTTTGTGCATATATGGGTATAAATGCAGTAATTTACTATTGAAGTTCTGCAGTGCTAAGGATATCAGTACTGATGTGCAATGAAACTGAGATGTTTGTAGTGACAGTGACAAAAAATGGTAGCATCTTGAGTTCGTGACAATGGAAGAAGCTAGGGCAAGGATGTTTATGTGAAAAAAGTGATTGCATTCATGACATAAATGCACTTTTGTAATATAGTGCAATTTTATGTGGCTATATTGAGATTTCTGTATGTAATTATATGGTTTGTGTTGCATAATATTTTTATTTAATGTGAGTGGCAAGAAAACTTGACCGGTGTTTTGTACTTTAAAAGCTGATTACATCCAAATATTACTGTCACACTGTCTGACTGCAGCCCTTGTTTTTTTTTTTTTTTTTTTTTTTACATTTAGTTTGCTTGTGTCTTTCGGCTTTTACCTGTTAGGGGTCGCCACAGCGGAACTCCGGTCCGCTAATGATTGGCAGTAGATTTTTACGTACTGGCTTGCCGGGCCTAACGCACAACCTTCAACGAAGGAACGCCCATTCACACATGTCGCCACACAGAAGACGCTCTAACTGAGAATCGAACGGGCAACGTCTAACTAATGATGGAAAATAAAGGGTCAAAGTAGAGAACGATAACTTCAGATATGAGGTAACTCATACCCACATGATAGCACTTTCTCCCATTCCCTGTTGAATGCCTCTGTGAATTACCTCTCCATTACCCGTTCAGGTACTCATCTTCATTTCAGTAGTCCAGTCAATTGGTCCTTAACCCATTCTATGAAGAAATACTTTTGGATCTCCAAGGAGTAATAAGTACATACAATCTGCTGGTTGAGTTACCTTCGGCTCCGTCTGTCTGTCCTGTTGAGGGTGACTCCACCACATCTCTCTGACATGGTCTTGTGCACCAATATCATCCTCCCCTTTTAAGCTAGATCCAGCAATAAACAACCTAGGCATTTTCCTAGTGCCCCTGTTGGCTTGGGTGCTCATGTTTGCTAGCTTTGCTATAAAAATAAGAAAGGAAACTTCATTAAAACTTTGTTAAATTAAAAAAAAAAACATTTGGTAACTTCGACCAAACACAGTGAGCATTAGGACTTGTAGAAGTTCTTCCATGTCAGGAGAACTTCTGTAAGCCCCAGAATCCTCAGCAGTAGGAAAACATACTAACAACAAACCATGCTGGAGATTTAGAAAGCAACATGTGCTGTAAAGGAGGGAGATAGCCCCTATTAAGTGTGGATGGATTTGTTGCTCTTTAGAGCAAATGTGTGTGCAGAAATGCTGGATTTGTTGCCCTTTACAGGAAATGTGCATGCAGAAATACATGCAGGAAATATATACCAGCAGCAAGCTCCTTTTGAAGAGCAAATAGAAGATATATCAGCTGGATGACTTTGAAGAGCAGACCAGGTGTGTACGTATGTGTGAAATGTCCCAGTTAAGGGGGTTCTAGTTAAGTGACTTTGCTCAGAGTCAAATCCTAAACCTTTAATTAGGAACAGCAGGCAAGTGGCTTAAATCTTCACACCAACTGCCAGGTCTTCTTTCATTTTCTTTGTGTGTGATATGTGTGTGTGTTTGTAGATCACAAAACCAGGAAAAGTAGGAGACCAAACAACAACCCAAGACACTTGTAGAAGAAGGTAAGTCCACCCCAAGTACTGTAGTTCCTTTTCTTTAATATAGCACAAGTAAAAATAATAAAAAATACAGAATATATATTGAAGTAGATGATAAAACAACTGTGAACACAAAGTGCTTTTCGTCCCACCTGGTGGTGAGACTTCTTCAGGTAAAGGCATTCACTAAAACCAGTGCATTTAAATACAGTCCATGGTGCAAGCATGTTGTTAGTCAGCCAATGGGTGAGGGGCATTCCCAACACAATGATGAAGTCCACTCAATAAGTAATTACTTCCTTTAAGAGTTTATTTCAAAACACCCTCTGGACTTATTAGAAGGCAAGTAAGTATACACGCTCTCTTGTCCAGTATTGTGACATAGTAAATCATACTCATAATATGTAGACATCATCATCTTCTTTCGGCTGTTCCCATTAGGGGTCACCACAGCGGATCACCTGTTTCCATTTCTTCCTGTCCTCTGCATCTTGCTCTGTCACACCAACCACCTGCATGTCCTCTCTTACCACATCCATAAACCTTATCTTAGGCCTTCCTCTTTTCCTGTTACCTGGTAGCTTCATCCTTAGCATCTTTTTCCCAATATACTCAGCATCCCTCCTCAGCACATGTCCAAACCAACGTAATCTTGCCTCTCTGGCTTTGTCTCCAAACCTTCCAACCTGGGTTGACCCTCTAAAATACTTATTCCTAATCCTGTCCAACCTCGTCACACCCAGTGCAAATCTTAACATCTTTAACTCTGCCACATCCAGCTCAAACTCCTGCCTTTTTGTCAATGCCACTGTCTCCAACCCATATAACATAGCTGGTCTTACTACCCTCTTGTAGGCCTTCCCTTTCACTCTTACAGGTACTCGTCTGTCACAAATCACTCCTGACACTCTTCTCCTCCCACTCCATCCTGCCTGTACTCTCTTCTTCACCTCTCTTCCACACTCACCATTACTCTAAGCTATTGACCCCAAGTATTTAAACTCATCCACCTTCGCCACCTCTACTCTTTGCATCCTCACCATTCCTCTATCCTCCCTCTCATTCACACACACACATTCTGCCTTAGTTCTGCTGACCTTCATTTCTCTTCTGTCTAGAGCATATCTCCATCTCTCCAGGGTCTCCTCCACCTGTTCCCTACTCTCACTATAGATCACAATGTCATCTGCAAACATCCTGTCTGATCTTGTCTGTCAACCTGTCCATCACCAATGCAAATAAGAAAGGGCTCAGAGCTGATCCTTGATGTAACCCCACCTACACCTTAAACACATCTGTCACTCCCACCGCAGACCTCACCGCTGTCACACTACTCTTGTACATATCCTGTACCACTCTTACACACTTCTCTGACACTCCTGACTTCCTCATACAATACCACAACTCCTCTCTAGGCACCCTGTCATATGCTTTCTCTAAGTCTACAAAAACACAATGCAACTCCTTCTGACATTCTCTGTACTTCTCCATCAACACTGTCAGAGCAAACATCACATCTGTAGTGCTCTTTCCCGGCATGAGACCATACTGCTGATCACTAATCATCACATCCCTTCTTATCCTAGCTTCCACTACTCTTTCCCATAACTTCATGCTGTGACTGATCAATTTAATCCCTCTGTAGTTACTACAGCTCTGCACATCACCCTTATTCTTAAAAATCGGTACCAAAACACTTTTTCTCCATTCCTCAGGCATCCTCTCACTTTCTAAGATTTCATTAAACAATCTGGTTAAAAACTCCACTGCTATTTCACCTAAACACCTCAATGCTTCCACAGGTATGTCATCTGGGCCAACAGCCTTTCCATTCTTCATTCTCTTCATAGCTATCCTTACTTCCTCCTTGCTAATCCATTGTAATTCATGATTCACTATCCCTACATCATCCAACCTTCTCTCCCTCTCATTCTCTTCATTCATCAACCCTTCAAAGTACTCTTTCCATCTCCTCAACACACTCTCCTCGCTTGTATGTTTCCCTCATTATCCTTTACCACCTTTACCTGCTGCACATCTTTCCTAGCTCGGTCCCTCTGTCTAATATGTAAACATAGTTATTAAAATATTTAAATATCTGAATATTTGAAAACCTTTTAAAAATGTTGTTGTTAAAAATTTTGAAAATATTTAAAAATATAAATGTGCTTAAAATACTGTGGTGGTGGTGCTGCGGTAGCGTTGTCGCCTCACAGTTAGACATTGCCCATTTGATTCTCAGTTTAGAGCATCTTCTGTGTGTCGACATGCGTGAATGGACGTTTCTTCGTTGAAGGTTGTGCATTAGGCCTGGCAAGCCAGCACGTAAAAATCAACTGCCAATCATTAGCGGACCGGAGTTCTGCTGTGGCGAACCCTAACCGGGAAAAGCCGAAAGACTTACCTACCATAAATGTGTTTAAAATGCTCATAGCATCATCAGTGTGTTGGGAATAGCCCTTACCTATTGGCTGACTAACAACATGCTTGCACCATAGACTGTATTTAAATGCACTGAAGAAGTCTCACCACCAGGTGGGATGAAAAGTGCTTTGTGTTCACTGCTGTTTTATCATCTACTTCAATATATATTCTGCATTTTTTATTATTTTTGCTTGTGATACATTAAAGAAAAGGAACTACAGTACTTGGAGAGGGCTTACCTTCTTCCGCAAGTGTCTTGAATTGGTGTTTGTAGATCACTTAGGATTACAGTCTGTCAATGTCAGTCATACTTTCAGAGGTGTGCTGTTCAGTGTCACAGATGCAACAGGTAGTATGTTAATGTTTGATGCAGGAAGTTGTGGGTTCAGCTCCCACACCAAGTAGATCAACTGCTGACACTACTATGCAGCATAAGGGGGGGGGGTCCTGAACTCCTGAGTGTGTCCTCCTTTGGATGAGATGTCTAGTAACTATGAAACTGTTGTTGGTTTGCCAGCCATTCCCTATTACATATCACCAGCAGACCATGTTTAATGTACCATAGACAATTTGTTCTTCAAGGGCAGGAGGCAACTAAATTTGTAGATAAAACCCTGAAATGCAACATTGTTTGCAAGCAGCAACCTCTTCATAAGTTATAGTTCTTTTTAATGAGGAATTATTCAGATGACTTTTACTTCTTCAGGGATTGCACATATTGACTAACATTAGTGGATTTATAATGACAGCCATGTGAATGGCCTTTTATGGCAGAAATGTACAGAAATAGGTAGTTTTGTCATTATTGGTTCATGCGTTTTGTTTCATTGCTTACTGGCAAAATGTTTAAATTACAAATGTAAAACACACTGGCTAACACTAGTGCTGTATTAAACAGGGAATACAATTTAACACTATCAGGAAGGTGAATCAAAGAACACATTCATTTTTACATGGTACTAAAAATGTGTGAAGGGGCCCATGGTTTGGAAATGGCTCAAAGGGACACAGAATTTGCCACTGGCCAGATGCATTTTTCTATGACTGTAGGTGTGATGTCCCCACTCTGGGCCAGTAATCAAGGAGCATGAATCCTCACCACTTGACCCTTGAGAGGAACGTTCACTTAGAACAAAAATGGATACACCCAGCATTTCCAAATGCAGCTCTCTACATCAAGCACAATTTCCCTTAAGAACACACAGGGAGCACACTCAGTCCAGGGTCTGGATTTCTCTATCTGTCTCCTTTCAGGTCCCCAATAAGACTCCCCACTGGCTCAGCTATAGAGTTGAGTCCTCAGTCGAGTGTCCAAGCCAAGTCCTTCAGCACCCTCTCTGTGAAACCAGTGCATCTTGTCCCTGCTTACAGTAGCTGACACATACACTCTTTGAGATTTGATTTTCACAAACACACACACACACACACACACACACACACACACACACACACACACACACACACACACACACTTGGGAAAGGCTGGCACAGATTTACTAGCTATGCCCCCTTCTGCCCAGACTATAAGGTAGTTACTGCCACCAGCCAGACACTCCAAAACCAGCTACTCTAAGGCTCTTACAAGGGTACCTAATTATACTGAGTAAAATTGATATTAGTGCAAATGGTAGTGTTTTGACCAATGCAGTAAGGCTTTCTGGAATGGTCTCAGAGTCACCAAATAGATATAAGTACTCTCAAAGGTTAAAATATTCTGTAAAGGACAAGCCACAATGAAAAGTTTAAATATATTTAATAATAATAATAATAATAATAATAATAATAATAATAATAATAATAATAGAACATGAAAATAAGGAATATCTATTTATAATAAACACCAGAGTTTCAATCACAGGAAATATTAAAATAACACAGATGAACAGATTCACACAGATACAGAAAAACAGTAATTAACTAATCTCACTGTATTTTCCTGACTGATCTAAAGAATTACTATTCCCTAGTTCATTTACTAGAGCAAGGCAAGATGAAGTAGGTAAGGGGTCTTTCCATGTTAGATTTCAAAAACAGAGTACACTGAGACTTCAGTCTCATCTAGTATTAAAAACATAATTTCAGTGATGGATTACAGAATGACAGCACATACATCTGGTCATCTTACTACTGGTTCCCATGCTACCCCACTTTCCTAGCAACTGACCCAGAATCTTTCACATGTGTATCTATAATACACATCCACAGCTTTGCTAAGATCTGTTGCAGCTTATAGAAGTTATAAAACAATAAAACACGTCCACCCTTCGTACAGAAGCTAATAAACCATTCTCTGGCACCGACATTTCATATCTGTCTGCAATTAGAACTGTAGGATACAATATTTATAGCCTAAATTAAGTAATTTAATTCCTTACTATTTTTCAAAGTTAGCTGTACTGAGATTAACCTCTTCTCTTTCCGTATCCTCTGGATATAAATGTATACTTCTTTTTTGTCCAACAGGACACACACTGTTGGTACATGTTTAACACAAGCAGCTTTGCAAATACATTTTTCAACACAAACATCTGTACAAATCAGTTTGATATACAAATGACATATAAGTCTTTACAAAATTCCAGCTAGTTGTGCTGGCATATGTTACACATCCATTGTACTACTTCCCCTGGCATAGCTGGCAATACCTCCTGTCATCACTGTACATTTCAATGAATGTGAGTTTCAGGGGCAGAGAATGTCATCGTTGTTCATGCTAAGTCTGCTTTCATTGTGAGACTGTAGTGTTTTGTTTAGCAAATGGCTATCAATGATTGTGCTATAAAACCTGAAATAAAAGTTTTTAATTTAAATCCAAATATCTGTAATCATTGCAAATGTAAAGAAGAAAATTGTGTGCACTCTGATAGTTTTGAACAGTATTTATGGTAATTGGGGAGTGATGGCCAAGTGATGGGACACTAGAATGACTGGGGGGTGTTGGCTGGTATGGGGGTTGGTTGGCTTGGGGGTTCCCCTGATCCATTACACTGACTAGGGCTTCCTTTCAGCAGCTTCATTCTCTTTCTTTGCAGTTTCTCCAGAACTGCATACAATACTAAAGCAGTGGTCTGGTCATTTTTGTTTTCCATTTCTCATGTCCTTCTACACAAGCCAGAGATCTACTGAAAATTTCTTTCAGGTGGTCTACCAGGACACTGGCCAGATTTCTGAGGGATCTGTCCTTTCTTATGGTAGCCATTTTCCTCCTGATCTCCTCCCTGTCTATCCTGGTGTCTGTTTACTCTTCTCTTCATTCTGCTCTTCCTGTCCACTAGCATGATATCCTCCTTTTACTTTCCTTTTCATATATATTTATTTATTTACTGTGTTTTTTGTCTCTGTTTTCTGTGATCTCTTTTCAAGTCTTGCTCGGCCTAGCCAGTTCTGTCTCTGCTTTCCTCCTTTCTGCTGTGCTCCTAAAAAAAATTCTCTTCATTATCCCTTCTGCTAACTTCTTTTCACCTTACAGTCTTTGTTGCCTGTAGATCAGAGTGCATATGCTGTGTGCAGTGTCTTTAAGTAGCAGATCAAGACTGAGCGTGCACATATAAATACCAGGCACATGCTACTCCTAGTGCCATTTTGAGAGTGCAGCCAGAGAGTGAGCATGTATGACTGCAGTAGTTAGTTTGTATAAACATTACTTAAGTCAAAGTCAGTAAACGTCTATCGTGATGTGTTTGCATAAAATAAAGCTGCTTGAACAGAACCCATGAAGACTCTTCTATTGTGTCCAAGGTAGGAGAGCAACATGGTGTCAGTACCGGGATCGTAGAGAATAATATTCAGAGACATGATGTGCAGAGATGACAGTGAAGGTAAATTAAGAGAAACGAGCATGAAAAAGAGCCAGAAAAAATCAAAGGTAAGGAGAATTCAAATGAACTGTTTAGTTTATAAAAAAGACAAAAAGTACCATAAATGTAGATGTTCGAGTATATTCACTGTTGCAGTCATTACATTTGGGTTATCTGCTTGCATGTAGCCCTCAGTCAGCCTGATTAACAAAGTCTTGGGTCCTGTGTCAGTTGCTGTCCTTTCTTCCATGACGTCAGGTCATCAGGGGTATAATACACGCAGCTGATGCCATTACATCAGTTTTTCTTGCCCCAGATGTCAGGTGCCCCCCCAATGGGAAGAAATTAAATATAAAAGCACAAAGACATACCTCCAAAAAAAAGCAAATACACCAAAAAGGCTTTTAAGCATAGTAAAGGAAAGTAGAGGTATAGCCAAAAGAAGTTAGGGGGCTGGAGGAAGGGTAACCAGGACTGCAACAGTGAATACACTCAAACATCTACATTTATGGTAAGTGTACACAACTGTACTATGTTCTTCGTGTTTCACTGTTGCAGTTATTACATTTGGGTAGATTCCCAAAGATATGGTTGGGAGGAGGAATTTAGAATGCATTAGGGCCAGCTATAAGTCCCTGCAAGACTGCAGTGGCAAAGCCAGCTCTGGATTTAGAGAAAATTGGAAAATGATAATTCTTGGTGAAAGTATGTACAGAACTCCAGGTAGCAGCTTCTAGGATGTCCCTGGTAGGGACGACTCTGAGAAAAGCTGTAGAGGTAGATGCAGCCCTGGTGGAGTGAGGTCTGATCCCCTGAGGGATAGGTTTTCCATGGTGCTTATAGCAGAAATGAATGCAATGGCTTATCCATTTAGAAAAGGTTTGCTTTGAAATAGCCTTCCCCTCTTTCCCTGCAGCAAATGCCACCAGCATTTGTTCAGATTTCCTTTGAGGTGTAGTCCTGTCCAAGAAGAATCTAAGCTGTCTGTGCACATCTAAGGAATGCAGTATCCGTTCCCCTTTATTCTGTGGATTGGGAAAGAAGGTTGGCAAATGAATGGACTGATTAAGAGCCACACTGGATACCACCTTGGGCATGAAGGATGGATTGGTTCTGAGGGACACCCTGTCCGCATGAAAGATGATGAAAGGCTCCACTGCCATAAGGGCCTGTAATTTGGACACCCTTCTAGCTGAAGTGATTCCTAAAAGGAAAGCAGTTTTCCAAAAAAGAAATTTTAAGTCTGCAATAGCAGCTGGCTCGAAAGGAGGTAGAATGAGTTTCTCCAAGACAAAGTTAAGGTCCCAGGCTGGGGTTGGAGCTCTCCTGGGTGGTCTCAAATTTTTGGCCCCTCTGAGGAACTGCTTGAGCAGTGGATGAGAGAAGAGGGGTGGTTCTGTGTTATAATGAGCTGAAATGGCTGAGGCGTGGATTTTAAAGGAGGAAAAAGACAGGCCCTTGTGAAGCATCTCAGTTACGTATTGTAAAATCTGAGGTAAATTGGGTGCTGCTCTGCTCATCCCCTGAGATTGGTTCCAGGCATAGAATCTTTTTCCATTTTTCAGCATAAGATTTTCTAGTACTAGGCCTCCTTGCCTCTAAAATTATATCCATCACAGGTTTGCTGAGGGATGGTAAAGGAGAGATTAAGTAATTAGCCAGGCTGCAAGGTTCAGTGTTTGAAGCTGAGGGTGCAGAATCTGGTTCTCCTGCTGAGACAGCAGGGAAGGAGTCTGAGGCAGGTGCCATGGAGATAACCATGACACACTGAGCAGGAGGGGGTACCAGTGTTGGCGTAATCAAAATCATCCTTGGTTTGTCCTGTTTGAGTTTTAGTAGTACTTTGGAGAGCAGAGGCAGAGGTGGGGAAGGCATAGACTGATAGGTTTTTCCAGCTGAAGGACAGAGCATCCACTTTCCAGGCTTGTTTGTGGGGAGTCCTTCTGCAAAATTTGCCTAATTGGTAGTTCTGGGGAGAGGCAAACTGGTCTATATCTGGGCTCCCCCATTTGCTTGTCAACATGTTGAAAATCCTTGGTTCCAGTTTCCACTCATGTGGGTCCATGAGGTTTCTGCTTAGTCCGTCTGCCAGTGTATTTAATTTTCCTGGCAGGAATTGAGCTTGTAGGTGCAGTTGGTATCTCAATCTGCGTTCCACAATGCCATGGCTAGTCTTCAGAGGGGGTAAGAATGTGTACCCCCCTGCTTGTTTATGTGCCACATAACAGTGGTGTTGTCCATCTTTACCATTAGTTGTCCTGGAAGAATGTGTTCCTTGAAGGCTGTCAGAGCATTCTGTACAGCTAACATTTCTTTTT
This sequence comes from Protopterus annectens, assembly GCF_019279795.1. NCBI lineage: Eukaryota > Metazoa > Chordata > Ceratodontiformes > Protopteridae > Protopterus > Protopterus annectens. The sequence goes on along the minus strand of NC_056745.1, from coordinate 549,423,720 downwards.
GATTGATATGCAGGTGCATTTGGCTTGGGTTCCATTTGCCCTGAATGCACTTCCCTGCCAGGTGAGCCCCCCTATGCATAGTCTGATGCATCTGTGTTAGGGTTTGGGTGGCAGGGGGTGGTGTGAAAGGTAGTCCCTTGTTTTGGTGGCAGGCCTCTGCCCACCAAAGGAACTCTAGGTGTAGGCAAGGTGTGATAGGAATCATTGTTTCCAGGTCTTGAGAATGTTGACACCATAGGCTTTTTAGATACCACTGTAGTTTCCTCATATGCTGTCTTGCATATGGAATTAGAAGAATGCAGGAGGCCATGAACCCCAAGGCTTGCAGTATTTGTCTTGCAGATAGTAGGGTTTTTGTGGCCACTTGTTTGAAGTAGTTTGTCAAATGAATTTGTTTCTCTGGCGTGAGGTAAGCCATCTGGGAAGTTGTATTCAAGCTTTCTCCCAGGAATATAATTTGTTGACAGGGTACCAGGTGTGATTTCTTTTCATTTATGGTGTACCCCAGACAAGTTAGAACCCTTTGTACAAAGGCTAGATGATTCAAAAGTATGTCCTGGCTTTCTGCCTGAATTAGACAATCGTCTAGGTATGGGTATATTTGAATATTTCTTTGCCTGCAAAATGCAATGACTGGAGCTAGGCACTTTGTGAATACCCTGGGCACAGTAGATAAGCCAAAGGGCAGTGCAGAGAACTGATAGCGTTTGTAGCCTGCTTTGAAGCATAGGTATCTTCTGCAAGATTCCCTGATTGGGATGTGCAGGTATGCTTCTTTTAAATCTAGTATTGCCAACCAGGCATCTTTGCCTAGCATAGAAAGTAATTGGTGAAGAGTCAGCATCTTGAATTTTGGAATCTCCAAACAGGTGTTTAGAGTAGTCAGGTCCAGGACAGGACACCATGAATTGTCTTTTCTGGGTACCAGGAAAAGTCTTGAGTAGAAACCTTGTCCCTTTTCCTCTTTTGGTACCAGTTGAACAGCCCCCATGCTTAAGAGAGAAAGTACTTGTTTGGTGTTGGCAATGTGTGGAAGTGAAATCTGTATCCCTGGGACACTATATTTAAAACCCATTTGTCCTGGGTAATGAGTTCCCAATTCTTTGCATGAAGAGCAATCTTTCCCCCCAAAGGGGCAGTCAGTTGATAAGTGCTTGGAAATTTTAAAAGGAAGTCATTGAGACAGTTTACCATAGGGGGTGTCTTATTATTCCCAGATTTGGAAGTGGAGGCCCCTCACTGCTTAGTTCTGTGTGTCCCCTGGGACTAAAACCTGGGGTTTTTGCTGTGTCTGGGTTTGGCTTGAGAAGACATGGAAGGGGCTGGAAAGGACCAATTCTTAGAGGCCCAATGCCTACTAAATCTAGGAGGCTGAACTTGTAAAAAATCTTTAACAGTTTGAATAGATTTAGCTTTATCTTCCATTTTTTTAAGAACTTCCTCAGCCTTGTTGCCAAACAGGCGGTCATGATTTAAAGGAGCATCCAACAATTTAGCTTTAACATGATCAGGCAAAGATTGCTCCTTGAGCCAAGCATGCCTTCTGACCACAGACCTAGTAACAGCAGCCCTGCAAGAGGCCTCTAATGAATCAAAACCACATTGCAAAGTATGTTTTCCAACTTGTTCAGCAGAATGCATTAAATCTTGTAATTCTTTATTTTCCACACAGTCAAGAATCAACATAATTTTCTGTTTAAGCAGTCCAATAACATGTTGCTGATACCTTAACATATGAAACTGGCAGTTTAAAGCCCTAATGGCCAAGGTTGCAGAAGTGTAAACCTTCTTATCCCATCTATCCAGCTCCCTGGAGTCTGTATCAGAAGGGGTAGGATTTTTAGCAGTAGAAGCCTTAATGCCCTTGGGCCCCTGTGAAATAGTCTCTGGATCTGCAATAGGATTTTTAAAAAAGAACTTGTGGGACTCAGGGACCCTGTAGTATCTGTCAGGTTTTCTGGGAGCAGGAGGCAGGGAATCAGGACCCGATCTAGATTCCGAAAAAGCATCATCAACAATGTCTAGTACAGGAGGAATAGCTAAAGGCCTATGCTGAGGTAGGAGAAGGAAATCCCTAAGCCTCTTTTTTGAATCAGGAAAAATCCTGGCTTTCCCAGTGGAAATGCTCCCTTAGAGTATGTAAGGTTTCCCCAAAAGAAAAATCCTCAGGAGGGGAAGCAGAGGGAATGGAGTCCTCTGCATCAGAATCTTCATAAGTAAATAAGGGCAAATCCAGATCATCAGAAGAATCAGAAAAAAACAGAATCCTGATCAGAAGATTCATAATCAACTTCAGTCCTAGGCCTCTTAGAAGGGGCGGTTGGCTACCCCTGATTAGATCCCATTCTTATCATTTGTTTTTTTAGGCATAGAGGCCTGAGCATGTGGCTTGGGTGTCGGTTTTTAGGCATAGATTGAGATTTAGTCCTAAGTAATGAAGAAGGTGTCAGTTTAATATGTAAGTCCGTAGGCCTGAATACACCCTCAGAAGCCGGTGCCGGACCTATCCAAGGTAGAGACATCCGTGGGTTCCATAGTTGAAGCATCTCGCAGCATACCGGACTCTGAATGGGTCTCAGTAGAGGCCTGCGAATCAGAAGTAGCGGGTATCAGGGGCTGCGAAAGTGCCTCACTGAGTACCAGCGAACTGGCGACTGGCTTAGGAGAAGTGTCGTCAGCAGTTTTGGACCTCGGCGGCCTGACTCTGTCTTTATCTTTGCATTTTTTCGGAAGCCCAGTAGTCGGATGGCTAACCGACATTTCTGGATAATTAAACAGAGAACCGAAATATTTAGAGGCAAAAATATACCGACGATGGATAGTGCGCTGATTAAATAAAGCACAAAACCGACAGCAAGGTATGTTGTGGTCAGGACCTAGGCAAGGAATACAGTAGGAATGAAAATCTTTATGAGGTATTTGCTTTCCACAAGTAATGCAATTATTAACTTTTACTGACATCGGTAAGGAGCAAGAAAAAGTTTCCCCAATGGGGTACTTAGCTTTAGTTGAAGACTTCGGTTCTGAAAATCCAAAAATGAAAATTTCAGGAGTCGGCCGACCGGCACTTGCAAACTGCTTCTGCTTCAGGCACCGCACAGCAAGAAAGACTGATGTAATGGCATCGGCTGCATGTTTTATACCCCTGACAACCTGACGTCATGGAAGAAGGGACAGCAACCGACGCAGGACCCAAGACTTTGTTAATCAGGCCAACTGAGGGTTACCTGCAAGTAGATAACCCAAATGTAATGACTGCAACAATGAAACACGAAGAACATCGGGGCATTACAAGGGCACAGACCACATTATTAAACAAGCGGGAGGCACAAAAGGTTTATTAACTAAGGGAAATGTTTAAAATATAGATATCTGATGAAATGAGTAACAGAAAAGCAAAACGAGTATGTTTAAAGCAAAACGACCATGCTTAAGGCAAGTAAGTGCGTTTAAGGCAAAACAGGCATGTTTAGAGTAAAACGAGAACAAGAAAAGTACAATGGGCATGAAAAGAGATTAAACAAATATAATAAGGGCAAAAAGGGCACATTAAGTGTAAATTAAGCAAGGAGATTGCATGTGTTTTTGCATAACTATGACTTTATATTGTATCAGGGTCATATCTAAAGTTATTTGAAGTATCTCAAAGTATGTAAAAGTGCTTACAGTGTGTGCTTATTATTGTGTATGCATTGCAAAGAATTTATTTGTGTGCAAACTACAACTATTTCATGAAGTACAGTAAAAGTATAGCCATATCGAAAAGTTTCTTGTGCTGGCTGGGTGTGTCTATTCTCAAAGTGCCGCAATTACAGAGTATTTCTTGCACTGTAAAGAGTTGCCTAGCAAGGTACTGCCATTTTTGGGAGATTTCAGTGTGCTGTGTACAGTTTATTCGCAAAGTGCAAATGTTTCGAAATGTTATTGACTCTGAGCTTCTCTTGACCTGTTCATTTGCATTGTGCAGTTATTTGAAATTTTTCTTAAAATGATGATAAACTACTTTTGCAATAATTTCAAGAGTATTACAGTGCCCTAGAGACTTATTTTGCAAGTTCTAGTTACACAGTGGCTCGCATTGAGCAGTCATCTGATATATTTCTTACACTGATAAGAGGTGGTTTCTTGCAATACAGTAATTTCAAGAGTATTACAGTGCACAAGACAGACTCATATCTCAAAGTTCAGTTATACAGAGGCTTGTTGTGCTATTGGGCAAAGATAGAAATGCTGGCATAAATTTCTGGCATATGTGTATGTGTTCATGCTTATTTGCAAAACCCTTCACTGGTATGTGTTAATATGGCATACGGATTTTGAAAGCCCTTACCTCTTGTATTTGATCAGGATATTGCAGAGAATTGGAGAATATTTGAGCAAGAGTACGATATTTTATACAAGCAGCTTATTCAGACAAAGATTCATACACCAGGGTATTCATTTTGTAAACCTAGCTGGGTCAGATTCCATAGAAAGAGAGCATTCATTTGTGTATGCATCAGCATTATCTGAAGGAGAAGGTGAAAGCCATCATATTGTTGTACAGGCTGAATCAAGGGAAGATCCCAAGTGTTTGAAGTGCAAATTCAGAGAACTGTGTAACCCCCCAGACAAATATTACGTTAGAGAGGCATTTGTTTTGCATGAGAGATCAGAAACCAGGGGACACTTTTGCAGCTTATATGACTGACCTGAGAAACAAAGCTAAAATGTGTTGGTTTGATGACTTAAAAGATGAGTTAATAAAGGACAGGCTCATTTGTGGTATTAATAATGCTTCTGTGAGAAAGATCTTGCTTCATGATAGTGAATTAACTTTGAGCAAAGCCATTAAGATTTGTCAAATCCATGAAGTGACAGAAAAACAAACAAGTATGCTTGCAAATAACAAGAGCATGGTTTCAGCAGGCTCCAGAGCAAATGAGATAGCATGCAACATGTGGCCAGGGTTGCCAGACGTCCCTATTTGGGTGGGACTGTCCTGAGATCAGCAGCCTGATCCCTAGTCCTGCTGGTTTAAATCCCGGCCAGCCTCTGCTTTGTTTTTTTTTTTTTTTTTTTTGATTGGCCCGTATACCTGGCATACAGGCCAATCAAAAATCGCTAAACACGGAGCTTCTTGTGTTCCACATTAAACAGAAGTAGCTCCGTGTTTAACGATTTTTGATTGGCCCATATGTCGGTATACTAGTTCAGTTAAAGAAGCATGTTCCACAGTGTAGTACAAGTGTGAATCAGCAAAATCCAAGTCTAGCTTTATTGTTAACTGCCGCAATTGTGGTGCAAATCATGAGTCTGAAAGAGAGAAATTCTTAGCATTCAGTCAGCAATGTCACAAGTGTAAAAATGGAACCATTTCCAGAAGTTTTGCAAATCAAGTAAACATCACACAGTTATAAAGAAAGGTCACACAAAAAGCAAGTTGATCAGGTAGAGAAAGCAGTCAGCTTTCTATGCAGATTGTGTATCAGTGCTTGGTGAAAGAGTTGATGCAGTGAAGTTATTAGCAAAAATCGAAGTGTTTTGTACAGTCCGGATCAATGGTAAATCCACAGAGCTTAAAGAAGACACTGGTTTAAAGTGTAATGTTATATCAGCAGACACATTTGCGAAAGCAAGAACTAATGAACTACTCAGTGTGGCCAATAGTGTGAAGCTTGTTGCTTATGGAGGTGAAGAAATCCAAACGGAAGGCTCAGTGATGCTTTCATGTTATTTGGCCAAGAACTGTTACAACTTGTTATTGCATGTAGTCCGAAGACCAGTACTGTCTTTACTGGGTCTCAAAGATAGTTTGAGAATGAATTTGCTTTCTTTTACCAAAGAAGTTCTTCACATAAGCTATTTTCTCAGAGTATGCTGATGTTTTCAATGACAAGCTGGGTAAACTTCCAGTTGTGTTTTCCATGAAGTTAGACCCAGAGGTCATGCCAGTAGTCAGACCAGCAAGAACAGTTCAATAGCTATGCAGGACAAAGTTAAGGCTCAGTTGGATACAATGGTGCAATAGGGTGTAATTTGTCCAGTTACAGAATCAAGTGAATGGGTGTCATCTATGGTAGCTGCTCACAAAAAAGGCTCAGACAAAATCAGAATATGTACTGACCCAAGAGATTTGAACAAAGCATTGAAAAGACCATATCATCCAATGCGCACAGTTGAAGAGGTTGCAGTCCTAATACCGAATGCCACTGTTTTTTTTCTGTCTTGGATGCAAAGAGTTCATTTTGGCAAGCGATGCTTGATTGCAAATCCTCATTACTAACCACTTTTGGTACTCCAGTTGGCAGATACAGATTCCTAAGGATGCTATTCAGAATAAATTCTGCAAGTGAAGTCTTCCAGAGTGCAATAGAGCAATTTTTTTTGAGTTATCCTTGTGCCATAACAGTAGATGATTTATTGGTTGGAGGCAATGGTGAAACAGAGCATGACAGAAACCTAAAGAAAGTTCTACACAGAGCACGTTAAGTAAACTTGAAGCTCAATTCTCTGAAGTGCAAATTCAGACTTCCAGAAGTTACATATGGAGATCATTTATTTATCAGTATTGGCTTGAGACCAGACCCAACCAAGCAAGTAACTATTCTTGAGATGTTAGCACCAGACAATGATACAGCTCTACAGCACTTCCTAGGCATGGTCAACTATTTAGGCAAGTTCATACCAGACTTCAGTGAGTTGACAGCACCTTTAAGAGACCTGGCTCGCAAAAGTGTTACATGGTCTTGGTTAGAACAGCACCAGAAAGCATATGAAGACCTTAAGCAGAAAAACTGCCACCCCACCAACATTAAGATACTATGATGTGAACAAACCAGTTATAATTCAAGAGGGCAGACCAGTAGCCTATGCATCTAGAACACCTACCCAAACTGAGATACAGTATACTCAAATTGAGAAAGAACTTTTGTCAATAGTATTTGCATGTTTCAAGTTTCATGATTATATTTATGGTCAAGCTATTCAGATTGAAACTGACCACCAATCTCTAGTTACTATTCTAAAGAAGCTTATGCATTCAGCTCCAGTGACAATACCAAGAATGATGCTCAAAATGCAAAAGTACAACTTCAAAATGCTCTATACAAAAGGCAAACTGCTCTATCTGGCTGACATCTTATCCAGATTGCCCAGAAATATGATTGAACAGCTTGATGCAGAGAATTTTGATTGACGTGACGGCAGTGACTAATTTTTCTACCACTAGGCTTACTAAGTTAAGAGATTGCACAAAGACTTATCCAATTTTGCAAAAGCTCAATCACTACATTAATGTTGGATGGCCGCCAAAGCAATCTAGTGTACCACCTGAAGTGCAAACCTATTTTCCTTTCCGAGATGAAATGTTGATGGAAGATGCATTATTTTCAAAGGTCATAAAATTGTTGTTCCTGCTTCCTTATAACAAGAATATATTCAGATTTTGCATTCCGGTGACCCAGATTCTGCATCGACTAAGAGAAGAGCAAGAGAATTAGTATTTTGGCCTGCATTCCTGAAAGACATCGATAAAGTACTTTCTTCTTGTTCAGTATGCAACAGTACTAGACACATTTGCAAAGAACCACTTCAGCTAAGTCAAATTCCTGAATATCCACAGTTAAATGGTCTAGCTGAATGTGCAGTGCAGTATGTAATTACTTGAAAGGTCAAAGCGTGACAATACTGATGTCTTTTTGAATTTGCATAATCTCAGAAACATTCCCCGTGACGATATTCTTGGCTCACCTGCTCAAAGGCTTCTTTCCATGCAAACCAGAAAGTACAGTTTTGTGCCTACCATAAATGTAGATGCTTGAGTGTTCACCCTGCTGCAGTCATCACACTTGGGTTATCCTGCCATTAGGCGGTCCCACAGTCGGATTTCCAAAGTCTTGGTCCGGTGTCGGTTGCTGTCGCTTCTTCCCTGACATTAGAGCGCCAGGGGTATATAAGAGGCATCCAACACCATTTTCTTCAGTTTTTCTTGCCCCAGATGTCAGGTGCCCCCAATAGGTAGGCAAAATATATATATATAGCTAGATAAAAATAAAACAATACCTTTAGGCACAAGCAAATACACCACAGAGGTTGTATAGGATAGAGTGGCATAGAGAAGTTCAGCTAGTTCAGAGGGAATGGAGGAAGGGTAACCTGGACTGCAGCAGGGTGAACACTCGAACATCTACATTTATGGTAGGTACAAAACTATACTATGTTCATCATGTTACCCTGCTGCAGTCATCACACTTGGGTTGAATCCCAAAGCTAAGGATGGGAGGTGGAGTTAAACAGTGTTAGAAGAAGCTAGTAGGCCCTGCAAAACTGCAGTGGCAAAACCAGCTCTAGTCTTAGAATATAGAGGTAAGTGATAGTGTTTGGTGAAGGTGTGCACTGAACTCCAAGTTGCAGCTTTCAGAATATCCTTGGGTTGGCCCTCCCCTGAGAAAGGCTGCTGATGTAGCTGTAGCCCTGGTGGAGTGGGACCTAATGTTAGCAGGTACCGGTTTCCCATGATGCGTGTAGCAGAAACGTATGCAATGCCCTATCCATTTAGAAATAGTCTATTTTGAGATAACTTTTCCTTGTGATCCTGTAGCATAGGCTACAAAGACCTAGTCAGAATTTCTGAAAGCCTTAGTTTTATCCAAGTAGTAATGTAATTGCCTGTGAATGTCCAAAGAGTGCAGGAGTCTTTCTCCTTTGTTCTGGGAATTTGGGAAAAAGGTGGGCAAATGAATGGTTTGGTTTAGGGCCACACTGGATACCACCTTTGGCATAAAGGAAGGGTTAGTTCCCAGAGAGAGACTGTCTTGATGAAAAATGATGAAAGGTTCCACTGCCATTAGTGCCTGTAGCTCTGAGACCCTTCTAGCTGAGGTTATTGCTAGTAGTAGGGCAGTTTTCCATGAAAGAAATTTTAAATCAGCTGAAAACGCTGGTTCAAAGGGCGGCAGTGTAAGCTTTTCCAGAACAAAGTTGAGATCCCAAGTAGGTGTTGGTGCTCTCCTTGGTGGTCTTATGTTCTTAGCCCCTCTGAGGTACTGTCTTAGGAGTGGATGTGAGAATAAAGGAGGATCCGTGTTGAAATGAGCTGAAATTGCTGAGGTGTGGATCTTAATAGATGAAAAGGAAAGACCTTTGTGCAACACCTCAGTTAAATATTGTAGAATCTGAGGAATGTTTGGATCAAGGGGATTTTGGCCTTTAGCCTGGTTCCAGGCGCAAAATCTTCTCCATTTGTCTGAATAGGTTTTCCTGGTGCTGGGCCTCCTGGCCTCCAGAATGACATCCATAACTGCTTTGGATAGAGGTGTTGGCTGGCTGTTTAGGTAATTTGCCATGCAGCCAGGTTTAAAGTCTTGAGCTGGCTGTGTAGAATCTGATTGTCTCGCTGGGTGAGCAGGTGAGGAATTTGTGGTAAAATCCATGGTGGGCCGTAGGCCATGTTCCTTAAAACTGGATACCAATGCTGGCGTGGCCAGTCTGGTGCAATGAGTATCATTTGTGGCCTCTCTGATCTGACTTTCAGCAGTACCTTTGCTAGAAGAGGCAGTGGAGGAAAGGCATACACTGTTAATGTTTTCCAACTGAATGAGAGGGCGTCCACTTTCCAAGCTTGTGGATGGAGTGTCCTTGTGCAAAATTTTTGAAGTTGGTAGTTTTGGGGGCTTGTAAACAGATCTATGTCTGGGCGTCCCCATTTTTGAGCTATCATTGCAAATACTTGTGGATCTAGTTTCCACTCGTGGATCCATGATGTTTCTGCTTAGGTCGTCTGCCAATGTGTTTTTCTTTCCTGGCAGGAATTGTGCTTGTAATTGAACCTGGTAAGACAGTGCAGTGTTCCACAAGGTCATTGCTTGCCTGCATAGAGGGTAGGAATGTGTGCCCCCTCGCTTGTTTATGTACCACATTACTGTGGTATTGTCCGTCTTTATTATTAGTTGTCCTGGGTGTAAGAGGTTCTTGAAAGCTGTTAGGGCATTCTGTACTGCTAGCATTTCTTTTTGATTGATATGCAGATGACTCTGATCTGTAGTCCATTTGCCCTGAATGCACTGTCCTGCCATGTGTGCTCCCCAGGCATAGTCCGATGCATCTGTTGTCATAGTTTGCCTGGCTGTGGGTAAGGTGAAAGGCTGACCCTTGTTGAGGTGACATGCCTGTGCCCTCCAAAGAAACTCCTGTTGAAGGTAGGGAATGAGTGGTATCATTGTTTCCAAGCTGTGGCTGTGCTGAGTCCATACGCTTTTCAGGTACCATTGTAATTTCCTCATATGCAGTTTTGCAAATGGTATTAGTAGTATGCAAGATGCCATGAATCCCAAGGCCTGCAGAATTTTTCTTGCAGGGAGTTGGGTCTTTGTTGCCATTATTTTGAAATATTGAGTCAGCTGTTGTTTCTTGTCTGGCGTGAGATAAGCCATCTGAGCCATTGTATTCAAGCTGGCACCCAGGAATATTATGTTTTGTGAGGGCACTAGTTTTGATTTCTTTTCATTTACTGTGTACCCTAGGCAACTTAGAAGGTGTTTGACAAATGCCAGATGCTTTAAAAGAATGTCCTTGCTTTCTGCTTGAATAAGGCAGTCGTCCAGGTATGGGTATATTTGAATTCCTCTTTGTCTGCAGTATGCAATTACTGGTGCCAGGCATTTTGTGAAGACCCTGGGCGCAGTAGATAAGCCAAAGGCAGTGCAGAGAATTGATAATGCGTTGAACCTGCAATGAAGCAGAGGTATCTTCTGCAATTTTGTCTGATAGGGACATGCAGGTATGCCTCCTTGAGGACCAACTTTACTAGCCAAGCATTCTTGCCCAGCATGGGAAGAAGCTGCTGTAGTGTTAGCATCTTGAATTTTGGTACTTGCAGATAGGTGTTCAGAATTGAAAGATCCAGAATGGGTCTCCATGCTTTGTCCTTTCTTGGGACTAGAAAGAGTCTTGAGTAAAATCCTTGTCCTTGCTCCTGTGTAGGTACCTGTTGAATGGCTCTCATGTCCATGAGAGCTGTAATTTGTTTTTGTGCCTCTGCCCAATGATTTGGTGGCAGGTTTGGCATTCCTTTTATCCTTGGTAAGGTATGAAAGTGGAATCTGTATCCTTGAGAGACAATGTCTAGAACCCATTTGTCTTTTGTGATGATGTGCCAGTTGTCTGCAAAAAATGCAAATTTTCCTCCCAAGAGAGCTGCCAGGAGAGATTTGCTTGGTAGTTTGAGGACTGAGTCATTGTATTTGTCTTCTGCCAGCCTGGGGCCTGTCTTCTCCTCCTTTCTGGGTAGCAGTACCGCATTGATGAGGTTTCTAAGGGCCTTGTGACTGATCTCTGCCCCTTGGGCATCTGTATTTGCCCCTCTGTGATCTGTCAGAAGCTGGAAAGGACCAGTTTTTTGTTGGCCAATTTCTGCTGAAACGAGGGGGTTGTACCTGCAAAAAATCCTTGACCATCTGCATAGGCTTTGCCTTATCCTCCATTTTCTTTAAAACCTCTTCTGCTTTGACACCAAATAATACATCCTGCTGTAAAGGTGCATCCAATAATTTTGCTTTAACATGATCAGGAAGGGTTTGTTCTTTTAACCAAGCATGTCTACGTATGACAGAGCCAGTTAACAGCTGCTCTACAGGAAGCTTCCAATGAATCAAATCCACATTGTAAAGTATGTTTGCCCACTTGTTCAGCTGCATGCAACAGATCCTGCATTTCCTTGAATTCAGACTGTTCAGTATGTGTGCTCATTTTTTGTTTTAATTGAGACATTAGGAATTGCTGATATGTCAGCATGTGAAACTGACAATTTAATGCTCTCATAGCCAGAATTGCTGAGGTGTATATTTTCTTTCCCCATCTATCTAGGGCTCTGGAATCCCTTTCAGAGGGCACAGGATTTTTAGCCATAGAAGCTTTAGCTCTCTTAGGACCCTGGGAAATTGTTTCTGGGTCAGCCACAGGGCTTTTATAAAGGAATTTGTGTGAGTCAGGTACTCTGTAATATCTGTCTGGTTTGGCTGGAGCAGGAGGTAGAGAGCCTGGATTTAAACTAGACTCCAAGTAAACATCATCCACAATATCCAAAACTGGAGGGATAGCAAGAGGTCTGTGCTGGTGTAGTAAAAGGAACTCTCTGAGCCTTTTCTTAGAATCAGAGTAGTCCTGGCCTTCCCAGTGGAAATGTTCCCTCATGGTATGTAAAGTTTCCCCAAAGGAGTGGTCTTCAGGGGGAGATGCTCAGGGAATAGAGTCTTCAGCATCAGAGTCTTCATAAGGTGGAAAAGTGTAATCCTGTTCCTCAGAGGAATCTGAGGAAATTGAAACCTGGTTTTGTCCTGCCTTGACCAACTGCCTTGACCAACTCCTGTAACCTAGGCATCCTGTAACTGAGGGTTTTCAAGTAGTACTAAAATACATGTAGTCAGACTGCCCAGTGGTAGCGTTTCTTCCTACCGCACACTGTTAGCGTGTCCTTGGGTAGTTTGTAAAGTGCCTCAGCACTTTTTCTAAGCTTACCTAGCAGCGGTTGCGCTCGGCAGGCTTTTTCTCATTTTTTCCCTAGTTTTGTCCTGCCTAGACCCACTCCTGTAACCTAGGCGTCCTGACGCTGAGGGTTTTCAATTAGTATTGAAATACATTATTCGAACTATCATAGGTTGTGCCTACCACAGCGGTAGTCCTCCAATTGTTACACTCCGTGTAACTGGATAAACCCTGATAACTGTTTTTTTCTCCCCTTGCTGCGACTTTTAGGCAGTGTCCCTTCCTAGGCAAGCCTCCACGTGGTCTCCCATAACTTACTTTACTGGCGGTCATCTATACGCTATAGCATACTAAATGTTTCTTATTGCTAAAATGTTTAATCCATGGAAATGTACTGCTCACTGCTGATACTATGACTGCCTAGTAACTGTGCTGCATTGCGATCACATATATCTGACCCACTCACTTAGAAGTAACATTATTGTATAACTTATATCTCCCTTGAGATCCTGTAACTCCTGACCTTAGATCCGTGGCTATTTTAATGCTACCTTAGCCATATGGTTTGTTGAAACTGATTGACTGCTTTAAGCTTATGCTTAGTATTTTGAACGTATCCAATCATTAGAATTGATACTGTTTGCCTAATGGTTTATTCTAGCTAGTAAGTAATGTAAGGTTTGTTCCTTGGTCTGTAGAAACTGTTTGACTGCTAGATGCATATCCTTAGTATTTTGAACGTATCCAATCATCAGGACTGATACTGTTTGCCTCAATGTTCTATTCTAGCTAGTAATTAATGTAAGGCTTGTTCCTTGGGGGCCCCACTGTATGTCTTTAGCAGTCTGGCTTCTCTGCTTCATACAGCGTGCCCCAGGGTAAATGTCTGTAATGTTCTTGTCAGTTATGATTTAAAACAAATGTGCTATTTATGTTGTACCCATTGATTGATTAACAACGTTTTTTCCTCTGCTTGTTTTCTCTCTTTCTCTCTACCTTTAACTATTAACAGATTGTACACCCGGGTTCCTGTTCCTTCCCTAACCTAAGAGGCCCTGTGGACATCTTGTAAACAACAGTATCCTGCATAGGACTTAACTTCCTATTAACAAAGACTGTCCTCCCAGAATATTTTTTGGAAAAGTATGTCCTATCATTATATTGCTTAGCTTTACTCACTGGGACATATTTTTGCTCCCCTGCCAGGTAAACCAGCAGCCCCCCCCCCTCCATTTTAGCCCCTTTGATCCCCTCTCCTTCCCTCCATTTTTTGCCTTTTGTCCTTATAATCCACTCTCTCTACCCTATCTCTTGTTCTTTATTCTTGGTAAACCCCCTGCTTGCTCTGTCTGATATTCCTTCCTAACCTGGCCACTAGGTGGCGCCCTTCTTGCCACGAATCCTACTATCATATTCCTCCGAGTATCCCACTGCAATTCCTATTGTCATTCCTGGTCATAGATTACCACTGCATCTTGCTATTTCTCTCACGAGCAACTCCTCTATCCTACCCAGTACTAGTTCACTTACTCCCCACTTATCATACAATCTCCTCAGACTCTCTACTGTTGAACTCACCTTTACCTTTACTCCTGTTTCTCTCTTCTTGCCTGATTGTTTTCTGCAACTGGTCGTCTTGCTCTTCCCCGCTCCGTTCGCTACGCTCACTCCGCTCCCCACCCTACCCCCAATTCCCACCCACCCCCAGGGGTCCTACCTTTACACTTACATAGACACACCCCTAATTAGACAACTACCTATCACTACTTCAGATACATATACCAATCAACTCCTCACTCCTACAACCACACCCTCTCTCCGAAATCTTATCTAAACTACCTGTCCCTACCTTTACATACCATACACTCCTACAATTTACTAGTCACACCCTCTATAACAAAATGCCTTTAACACTTAAGGCTATCTTTCCTACTCTCCTCCTTAACATCCTACTTTACTACCACACACTCACCTCCTATGAATATCTTAAGCTTAACCAAACTCTTACATTAGCCAAACATACTACTACTACATTTCCTCTACCCAACCAAACACATATTAATATACTATCTACCTCTCCCTACCTCCCCCCTCTCTACCATAAAGTACACCATTACAAGTTTACAACCTCCAAACGGTTCTACCTTATACCTATCAAATACACTAAAGTCTTTCAAACCCCACAAACACTTTTACTTATACATGGGGACATCCACCCCAATCCCGGTCCCAATACCCTCCTCAATCACACCCCTTCAACCCAAACTGCTAACTATTCCAATTCACCCTTCTCCACTGACTCCCTCTCTATTGCTCACCTAAATATTCGTAGCATTAACAATAAAGTCACACAACTCCATGCCTTAATTGACTTCTACGGCTTTGATATCCTCTGTCTCACTGAAACCTGGCTTAAACCCAGTACCAAAGACAATGAATTCACTCCCCCAGGCTACAACACCTTAAGGCAAGATCGCCTTAACAAAAAGGGCGGAGGAGTGGCCCTCCTATACAAATCCCAACTCCAGGTATCCTTAATTAACTCCTTGCCTCCCTCCCCAGCAAATGCTGAAATACTTTGTACCAAACTCCACATTAATAAATCCAAGGCCATAAACATAATATGCTCCTACATCCCCCCAGGCAATAACATCAATACCCTAGAAAATATCCTAAGCTGGGCTTCCTGTAGCTTTCCCCAGGAAACCATAATCTTAGGTGACTTCAATATTGACTGGTACTCCTGCATATCCCCCACACCCACCATTCACCTTAATCTCTTTAACTTTCATCAAACTATCAACTCCCCTACTAGAATACAGAAATCCACCCATAAACAAACCATTCTAGACTGGATACTGACCAACAACAATCCCCTCTCCTATAAGACAGGAATACTCCCTGACAATATCAGCGACCACCTCCCTACCTTTATCACTAAACAAAAATTCAACAATCCCAAGCCAACTACTTATCGTACCAAATATAACAAAACAGAATTCAACCCAACATCCTTTCAAAATGAACTCAAAGAATATAACTGGTCAACTCTAAAATACCTCCCAATAGATGAAGCAGTAACCCATTTCAACAATACCTTCCTACAAATTCTCAACCAGCATGCCCCTTCCCGCTTAGTCAGAATCAGTTCCAAAGCAGCCCCTTGGCTCTCTAAAACAACTAAACAAACTATGCGAGCTAGGAATAAATTATGGAATAAATGGAGATCCACAAAAAACCCTATTGACCATCAAAACTTCAAACACCTGAGAAACAAAACAAAGAAACTTACCTATCTGGATAAGAAAAACTACCACTCTCAATATCAACAAAACCAAAATCAAAACCCAAAACAATTTTGGTCAGGAATAAACAAACTACTCCATCCAGGCAACACCAAAACACCTACCCCAGCTAGCTTAGCACAAACCCAACCTAACATAATAGCCAACACTTTCAACAACTTCTTCTCTCAAACTGTCACCTCTCTTGCAAGCACCATGACGCCCCCCCCATCCCTCCAATTTACCCCCACTCAAAACAGTACCCACATGCTAAAGTTTAATACCGTCTCAACTACCTACATACGTGAAACTACTATCTAAACTCAAACCCTGCACCCCTTCTGCTGACAAACTTCCAGCCGAATATCTACAACTAGCTGCAACTGAAATAGCCTACCCAGTCTCCATCTTAATAAACAGAACTATAACTGAATCCAAAATCCCATCCTGCTGGAAAATCTCCCATATTATTCCCCTCCATAAAGGAGGAAACTCCAATGAACTCTCCAATTTTCGACCTATTGCCCTTCTATCTCCTCTATCCAAAATAATGGAACGCTGCATTCACCATCAACTTCTTCATTATCTCTTGAATAACAACTTGCTTGTTGACTCTCAACATGGTTTTAGACCACACCACAGTACTTCAACTGCCCTTCTCTCCTTCACTGACACTATCAATAAAAACCGTAATAACAACCTGTTCTCCTCTGCACTATTCTTGGACCTCTCAAAAGCATTTGATATGGTCAACCATAGACTTCTCCTTGATACCTTAAAATCCCTCTCACTGGATTCAAAAGCTTTACAATGGTTCGACTCATACTTGACTAATAGAAAACAAGCTGTCCTCTGGGATAGCCATCTATCCTCTCAACTCCCAGTCACAATTGGCGTTCCACAAGGATCCATCCTAGGTCCCCTACTTTTCTCAATTTTCATAAATAACCTGCCCACTTCCCTCCCGACATCCACTTGTATACAGTATGCAGATGATTCCACTCTCATCTGCTCTGCTTCTTCCCAGCAGAACTCCACTCTGCCACCCAATTGGTCTTCACTGCAGCAGAAAAATGGTTTCAACATATCTGTCTCCTCCTTAATCCCAAAAACAAAACTACTACTCTTCACCCCAACCTTTAAATCCACCCCAATTACTTTTCCATTGCATCCTGTAATGGCACTATCATCAAACCTGACTATTGCACCAAACTGCTAGGTGTCACCATAGACAATCAGCTAAATTTTGACTATCACATTGATTTAACTATCAAGACAGTCAATAAAAGATTGGTGCCCTGTACAGACTTAAGCCCTTTCTTACAGCTACTTCCCGAGTGGCTCTCGCCCAAACTCACCTTATTTCTACATTACTGTATGCCTCTCCTTCCTTTGTCAACATATCTAAAGCTAATCTGAAGAAACTAAATAATGCCTACCACAGTATAGCCAGATTTGCCACTGGCTCTCCATTCCAAACTCATCACTGTCTTAACTTAAAGAAATTAAACTGGCTTGAACTTCCAAACCTAATACTCCTACAACAACTGATCATCACTTTTAAAATTCTACATTATCCCTCCAACACACCCATACTAAACAAAATCATCACTCCTTATAAAAATCTCACTACACTCAGATCAGCCAACAAGCTTCTAGTTACCACATTGAAATCTCATAATAAATCAGGGGATTCATTATTTGCAAACACTATCGGTTCTTACTGGAATAAACTTCCAGCAGACCTGACCTCCCTAGGCTCATGTCACCTTTTCAAAAAACACATGAAAACTCACCTACTAATTCATTGGCTATGTCCCTGCTCCAATCCCGACTAAACTCAGCAACCTTGTTACTCACTCTACTCTGCTCCTGTGTACTTTTGCACTCCTGTACTAACTTACACTGACTTCCATAGCCCCCTTTTTTTTGTACCATCACTCTTTTTTCAAATTTCTGTTTGCATCCCCCTCTGACCTTCTGTTTGATTTCTGTCTCCTGCTTCTTTTAGCTGAGCTCCTATAATACTGCTACTTCTTCATTTCTTCAATATCTTTGTTTCCCCCTCTCCTTTTCCAACTGGCTACCTCAGCAACCTTATTAATCACTCTAGTCTGCTCTTGTGTACTTATGCACTCCTGTTCTAAATTACACTGTTTCCCATAGCCCCTTTTTGTACCTTCACTCTTTTTCAAATTTCTGTTTGCGTCCCCTCTGACCTTCTGTTTTTTTCTTTTCTGTCTCTTGCTTCTTTTAGCTGAGCTCCTATAATACTACTACCTTTACATTTCATCAATATCTTTGTTTCCCCCTCTCCTTCTCCTACTGGCTACTCCCTTGACTTACTAAGTCCATAATACTTGTACCAAACAGTTACTGTACTTTTTCCTCTTTCTGTTTACTATATTTTCTCCCTTTTCCTTAACTTTAACTACATTACATACCTGTTTCTCTAGCAACCTGCATATTGAACACTATACAATAACCAGTTTTGCCAATACCTGATTTTGTTGTCATGACTAGTTACTAGTTGATATTTTTTTAACTTTAATTTGTATTTTGTAATACTGGAGCTTATTCTCCTCAGCCCCTTGTCTGAACTTTGTTTGTCATCTACTCAGACTAGTCCACAAAAACTGTATATGCATTTGTATTTTGCCTTAGTTCATTATGTTATTGTTTGTTTATTAATTACTTCCTAATCTTTAGTGTCTTAGTCTGATAGTGGAGCTTTTCTCCTCGGGCCTCTGCTGAAAATGGACATGTATCCAGCCAGACTAGCCCGGTTAACAAATGTAAAATAAATAAAATAAATAAAATAATCCTCCTCTTGTCTTGGTCTTTTATCAGGAGGGGGATGGGAACCCCTGATTAGGGTAATCAAATCTTCAGCCATCTTAAGCATCTGTTTCTTAGGCATGGGGCCTTGAACTGTAGACTGATGTACAGTCTTCTTTGGTTTTAAAGGAGTTTTAAGCTTAGCATAAGATTTAATGGTGAGTGTAGTCGGTCTGAAGACACCGTCTGCAACCGAAGGTGTTTTCACTGCACCGGGGTCTACTTCTGCTCCGGTGTCAGAAGGGCCCAATGAAGATGGCTGCATTGGCCTAGTAGACTCCGCTTGAGAATCCACAGCTGTCTGGGTTTCCAGTTCTGCGGTCGTCAGGGGCTGAGTAGGTGCCTCACTGAAAACCGGAGAACCGGCAACAGGCCCAGCAGAGGCCTCAGAGGCTGGCTTGTTCCTGGGCTGCCTGTCCTTATCCTTGCGTTTTTTATGCATGCCAGTCGTCAGCTGCTCCGACGACATGATATAATTAAATTTCCTACCAAAGTAATGTCGTGCGAAGTCAAAACGGCGTTTGATAGTTCGTTTATTAAACCTAGCACAAAACCGACAACCTGTGACGTCGTGGTCTGGGCCTAGGCAAGGAATACAATAGGAATGGAAGTCCTTATGAGGTATTTGCTTCCCACAAGAAATGCAATTGTTAACTTTTTCTGACATCGGACTGAGGCAAGAAAAGGTTCCCCAATGGGGTAATTAGCTTTACTGAAGACTTCGGACTGAAATTCGAATCGAAAATCTCAGGTGTCGGCCGACCGGCACTTGCGAACTGCTTCTGCTTCAGGCACTGCGCGGCAAGAAAGACTGAAGAAAATGGCGTCGGATGCCTCTTATATACCCCTGGTGCTCTGATGTCAGGGAACAAGTGACAGCAGCCGACGCCGGACCAAAACTCAGGCCAACTGCGGGACCGCCTGACGGCAGGATAACCCAAGTGTGATGACTGCAGCAGGGTAACACGATGAACATCTATGCTAACTATTAGTTCCATTTTACTGAGGCCTAAAGCCAAGAACAATAAAACAATCAAGGCTCAATTATTCAAGAAGCGTTCTGTCCAGAAGTCCAGTTATGATAAATCGAGCAGATTTCTTTGTCCGTTGAGGGAAGGAGAGACGGTGAATATACAAACGGCAAAATATGTTGAGTGGATTGGTCAAGTTACAGGTATATGTGTGGATCAAGATCTTACCTTGTAGACTCTAAGGGTGTGGAGTACAGCAGAAATCGCAGACATCTTCTTCCTGTACCAGAATCATCATCATCACAGCATTGTTCCTGTTATACAGACTCTAGATCTCAGAATGAACCAAACATTCTTCCCATCCCAGAGCATGTTCCGACATCTGATTCCATTCCTGAAGATGTTCCAAATACTTACAAGGTTGAAAATTTTGAAGAGACAGCTCCAGTTGCTAAACCCAGTTCCCAGTTTTATGTTACAAGATATGGTAGAATATCCTGGCCCAATGTGAAATATGCAGCAACATGGACTTAATTTTATATATCTACCTAGTCTTGTATAAATGCATGACAAAGAACTACCTGTGATATCTGCATGCCAAATAGATTCATGACGTTGCATGTTCTATTTCTCAAAGAGGGAGGATGTAGACCAGAGTGCATGTGAGCCAAAGGCGGTGATGTGTCTTTAAGTAGCAGATCAAGACTGAGCGTGCACATATAAATGCCAGGCACTTGCAATTCCTAGTGCCATTTTGAGACTGCAGCCAGAGAGTGAGCATGTATGACTACAGTAGTTAGTTTGTATATAAGTTACTTAAGTTAAAGTCAGTAAACTTCTATTGTGATATGTTTGTATAAAATAAAGCTGCTTGAAAAGAACCCACAAAGACGCTTCTATTGTATCCGAAGTAGGAGGGCGACATTGTCTTTTACTGTCTTGCTTGTAATGTGGCTCCTGGGGCTGCCTTCTTTCTGCCTGCTGCAGGTAATATATTTTGAAATAACTGCTAGCCTTAGTTTGTAATGTAGCCTCATCAGTCTT
This sequence comes from Protopterus annectens, assembly GCF_019279795.1. NCBI lineage: Eukaryota > Metazoa > Chordata > Ceratodontiformes > Protopteridae > Protopterus > Protopterus annectens. The sequence continues at coordinate 549,403,121 of NC_056745.1, read as the reverse complement.
CTTCTTCTTTTTGTCTTTTTTGCTACTTCCTCCAAGCCTTATGCACAGCTCTGAGTGCTCCATCCCTGATCTAGTCCAATAACATATACATTTTTTTTCTGTATGCTTTTAGTGTCCTATCACCTTCCTTTCTCTCTCACCAACACACTATTTGCTATAAATTTTTAGCTTTCCCCTTTACTTTAAGCCACATAGTGTTATGATCAATATTGGGTAACAGTGAGCTAACCTGGAGATCCATGATCTCCTCTGCATTAGTTCGGACATGTCCAGAATTCTAACTTTCCTGGTTCAGTCTCATAACACTTCGTTAAAACCCTCATATTTCAAGATCTAAATCACTTCTCTCTTACACTTCACTCTGGAGCTTGGAATTGCCCAGTCTGCTCCTAGCAGATTCAGGTCTCCTATTTTTATTATCATCTGCCTCCTACCACACTGCTATGCTCCATAAACCAGGCTCTAATCCTTCTTACTTGTTGTGGCTAGTGTATGATACACTAGCTCTCCCCCTCCCCCTTCCTTTACCTTAACTGCCAGGGGATGTAACCTAGACTCTGATCCTACCTGTTGCTTTGTGCCTTTCTTGCCTTAGTGCACTCCTTCCTCTCAAACATCACATCTGATGTCATTCTTTATGCATATTGCTGATTTATCAACATCTTTGCCTTCACTGTCATCTATCAAAATATTTATGCTGCTGTTAATATCCAGGTGTGTTCTCCTTTCATACCTAATATTTGCTTTGTATCTGTCTGTCTGTTTGTTTGAGTTAAGGAATACTGGGTGACAGACAAATACCTTGATCCTTGATCATTAAAAAAGTATAAGTTTCCAGAGATCTGCAGGACTCATTTTAATATTAATCCTACTAAGTATATTTGTACTGAAACGAAAGAAAGGGCTGAGGAAAGTAGAATCAGTTCATTTATTGGTTAAACCAACACACGTACAATATTTAGGGATGGAAGCACAAGTCTACAGTGGTATCCAGTAAAGACAGCAGTACAGGCAGACAGACACTAGGAAATAATACAATGTTTTGCACTCTACTCCATACATGTTTAAGTTCAAATTTATTATAGTGCCTATTTCCTAGGTACTTACAGACAATAAGGACAAATGGTTAAAAAACAGATAACCAAACATTATACATAACGCCAAAAAAAATGGTTGGGCCAAAACAAAGAGAATGTCTACGTAATGTATGGAATTGTAATGACATGGTTCAGCCAGGGCTAAAAGACTGCTGTTTCTAGTGTGTGTGTATTGGTCAGTTTCTGAGCTGAGTTTAATTATCAAAGGCAAACTTGAACAGGTAAGACTTTAATGAATACTTAAGACTGCTCTGTCTTGGGGAATTTTTTCAACCACTCTGGTAACAATTTCTGAAGAATTTCCAAAGATATGGCTAAGTTTCTGGTGTTATTCTAAGGGGATCCAGTATCTGTCTGTGTGGGATGACATGACTGACAGAACTCGATGCTTTACCAGAGATGGCCTGAATCTGTCACCCCTGGGCTTCCGGATACTGGCCAAGGCTCTTGCCACCCCTACAGTGCATTTTTTAGGCGGTATTCCAAAGACCAAATTACCACCGTAGCAGCTACAAACAAATGCAATCTGAGGGTCATGTAGCTCAACGCTAGAAGTTTAAATCTCAAAATACACTTGTTTGAGGCACTCCTTAAAATGGAGAACACTGACATTTGTGCTGTAACAGAGACCTGGTTCAAGGCAGCAGAAGGCACCCCTGCACTACCAGGCTATAACTCATTCCGCACATTTCGGCCCCAGAACTCAGAGCAAAGCTCCAAAGGCGGTGATGTTTCCGTATTCATAAAGGATGTGCACACCTCCAGACTGGTAGCCTAACATAACTCATCAGAGATACTTCATGTGCAGCTAACACTGGGTAAGACAGAGATTCAGGTCATAGCCTGCTATAGGTCCCCAACCATGTCCTAAGCACCCTGGAGAATATTAGGGTCCAACCTAACACTCTCTTACTAGGCAACTTCAACTACCCCTCCATTAACTGGGTAAACTACTCATGTACCAATACACTTGCCCAACATTTCCTGGAGTTCATTAATTCCAATGCCCTGGACCAGCTCATTCTTACCCCTACTAGAGGTAGCAACATCCTTGACCTGGTCATTACTAACATGGGCGACCGTTGCCCTACACTACTAGTCAGCTCCTCCCTGGTTAAATCCAACCGCAAACTAATCACATTGGAAATCCACATCCCTTCCACCCCCCAGCAAAGGTAACCACCATGAAAAACTTCTCCAAAGCTAACTTTGGGATCGTAAAACCAGAGGTGGCTAACTTCACGGCACCCATGCAAATGGAGAATAGTTGCGTGACCACAGAATTATACACCAATGCACTGTACAAACATGTACACAAATGTATGGATTTTGCCATATCCAATAGAACCAAGACACTCTCCTACAAAAAAAGGAAGCCAATCTGGTGGTCCCCTGCCATAAACAAACTCTACAACAGAAGGAGGAAACTGATGTGGAATAAGGTGAAGTCCCAAGACTGGAAAAACTCCCTTATCTGCTTAAACAAAAAGTTGAGATCCCTCATCAAATCCTCTAAAGCTAGGTATGAACACAGAATTGCAGCAGATAGCAAAGACAACCACAAGTCCTTTTATAGTTATGTAAAGAATCTCCATGGCACCATCCAGATTTGCTCTGAGCTGCTGCACAATGGAACCCCCTATACTGAGCCAATAGATACTGCCAGTATACTGGCCGACAGATTCAGTGCCAACTTTATCCCCCCCCCCCCCAAAAGCACCAATCACAATACCAGTAGAATGCCAGGCACCCAGTATTATTGCTGCACAGGTTAAAACAGCACTGTCCAAGGCCAATAATACGGCTTCTATGAGACCTGACAATATCCCTGACTGTGTTCTACATGTACTACAGAGTGAACTGGCATCTCACCTCTGTGCCCTGTTCAATCACAGCCTCACATCAGGCTTTGTCCCTGCTGAATGGTGCACTGCTACAGTCACCCCTCTCCACAAAGAAGGAGTGACTACAGACCCTGGGAACTATTGCCCCATTAGCCTGATGAGTCTGATATGCAAAGCTATGGAACACATCATCATGGACCTAATAAACAAGGATATAGGGAATCACCAAACTCTGGATCCCACACAGTTTGGTTTTGTGAAGGGTAGATCATGCCTGCTCAACTTAGTCAACTTCTATGAGTCAGTCACCAGAGCTGTGGGTGAAGGCAAGGTGGTTCATACAGCCTACCTTGAGCTGGCCAAGGCCTTTGATACCATTCCCCACTCAGGAATCATAGAAAAGCTCACTAAGCCAGGCATCAACTCCCATATCACTAGGTGGGTTACAAACTGGCTCACAGATAGAACCCACACTGTGAAAGTAGCTGATTCCAAGTCAGACTGCCGATTAGTAATGAGTGGAGTCCCACAGCGTTCGGTCCTGCATCCTCTCCTGGTTGGTATCTACTTCTCTGAAGTCCAGGCCAACATGAAGGGACTCTGGCTGACAAAGTTCTCAGACGATTGCACGTTGGGAGCTATTATTAACTCCCCAAGTGATGCTGACATCCTACTGAATGGCCTCACTGTGACCAACGACTGGTGTCAGAACCATGGCCTTAAGCTCAATGCCAAAAAATGTGTTGTCATCCCCTTTGGGAAAAACCCGGTTCCCATAAATTACCACATTGATGGTAGTCCACTAAACACAGAAGGTGTTATAAGAGATCTGGGAACACAGGTTGACAGCAACCTCTCTTTTGATAACCACACTGCCACTGTGGTCAGAAAGTCCTTCTATGTGGCACATCTCACTAAGGGTTTGGCATCCAGGAAGAAAGAGGTCATTGTCTCCCTCTACTCTTCCCTCATTAGGCCAATTGAAGAATACAATGCCCCATTGGCATGTACCTCACTAGACACCTGCAACAACTGGAGAGACTGCAAAAGTACCTCACAAAGTGGATCCTAGGCCTTAAACACTTGGACAGACTCAAAAAACACCAACTATTCTGTCTCATATCGCCTACTTAGAGGCAATCTCTGCTTGACTTACAAAGCCATGTCTGACCCAGCTCTGTTAAAAATGCTAGATCTAAAGAAATCCCAATCCCTCCACACCACATGCTCCAGAGACCTCAACCTCATTACCACAATTAACAGAACATGCTGGAGGGACAGGTTCATAACCGAGAGATTGCCCATGCTATGTAACAGATTTCCCATTCATGTCAAGCAGAGCACCTCACTGACACTCTTCAAGAGAAATCTTGATGAGTGGATTGGTAACAGAAAATTCACCCTGGGGATAACTCCAGTGGCTCTACTCGACAGAGGCACTGGGAACTAAGGTCGGTTGGCACTATGCCAGGGTAATCCTATGGCTAGTCTTGTAAAGGCCCCAGGGCCATTAGCCTAGTACACACCTATGAGCCTATGACTTCTAAGAGACTATTATGACTGTATAATAGGTTCATAGGTTCATACTAGGCCATCTGCCCTAGGGCATCCACAAGCCCAGCCAGAGTTGTGTGGCTTTCACCACCCCTTAGGTTGAAGAATACTATACCCATTAGTTTGCCGTGCCTCTGTCCAGCAGTGACACAGAGATGATCCCCGGGGCAAACCCATGATCTCCCATCCACCGGCCAAGACTCCTCCTGAACAGAGCCAGCGAGGCGCTCTGTCCCACATGGACCGGGATTTTGCTCCACAGCATAGGGAGCCCCCGGGTGACAAATCCGTCCCTCCAGCACGCCCCACCTACATCGGTGTTGAGGTTTAAGTCTCTTGCTCTTGTGGCTCTGGTGGATTTGGACTTTTTGAGGTGGAGCATGTCCATCAATTCCGGGCCAGACACGGGCCCGCACATCAGGCACAGGTCACCTCCGAGCAGATGGCACGCGACCGAACAGAGCTGGAGCCTCTCCAGTCGGGCAGCACATGGCACATCCCTGAGCCCCTCTATCCTCCTGGTGAGGAACCCCCGGGGCCCCTCCAATCGCTGCAGGTGCCAGGCAAGACACATTCCGAATGGGGCACTGCACTCAATCACTGGTCCGATAAGTGAAGAGCACAGGGGAACAATGACCTCCCCCAATCTGGACGTGAAACCCCTCATAATCAGGTGGGCAATGTAGAAGGTCCTCCCAACTACCCTGGCAACGTGAGTGTCAAAAGAAAGGTTACCGTCAACCCGGGTCCCCAGGTCCCCGACAACCTCCTCTGCGCTCAATGGACCGCCACCCATGCGGTAACTTGGGGTCACCTTGCTTCTACCAAAGGGCACGACCACACACTTCCTGGTGTCCAGCTTAAGGCCATGGCTCCAGCACCAGCTATCCGCCTCCACGAGACCTCTCTGAAGGATATCCGTGTCTGATGGATTTTCAACCATGGCGCCCAGTCTGCAGTCATCCGCAAACCCTGCCAGCCACAATCCTCCTATGTTTGCCTGCACTTCCAAAAAGTAGATGCCGAACAAGAGGGGGCCCAGGACCGAGCCCCGTGGGACACCGCTTGCGACCGGCTCGGAGTCCGACATGGCACCAGCAACTCCAACCCCGTGGGCTCCATCCCTGAGCCAGTCCGCAACCCATCCTGCGACATATGGGTCCACACTTAAGCTGGTGAGCTCCTCCACGATACCCGAGTGGGGTACCGCGTCGAAAGCTCCCACAAGGTCAAGGCAGGCTGCGTGAACCGCCCTACCCCCATCAATGGCCCCAGTGACTGTCCCAAAAAAGTCGACCAAGTTCAAGAGGCATGACCTGCCTCCAACAAAGCCGAATTGGGCAGGACCCAACGTCTGCAGGTCCCCCATGTCCCCATCCATGAGTTCCACTATGATCCTCTCCATAGCCCCGCAGACCAGGCCTGCCAAGCCCATGGGGCAGTAATCACCAGGGTCTGCAGAAGCACCGCCCCTGTGGAGTGGGACCACAGCCGCCGCACGCCACTCCCTGGGCACGCATCCTGCGGCAAGGCTAAGACTAAACAGCAGCCCCATGTGTGGCTCTTGCTCCTCATCGAGCCCGTGCAGCACACAGCCGGGGACACTATCCGGTCCCATCGATGCTGTGCCTCCAGCCCTAGAGAGAGCAGCCCTCACCCGGGCACCCGAGATGATTGGGAGGCTACACTCTGCTGGGACAGATATCTCTCCCCCTGGGGGGGGGGGGGGAGAAATTCTCACCGAACCTGTCCGCCAATATGCCTGCAATGTCTGTGGGTTCAGTGATCCCTGTATCATTTTGGACTAATTCTGAGCACATCCAGGAGCCTCCACCCAGATTTCCAACACAGCCAAAGAAGGCCCTATGATTGTCCCTTGAGTCCCTGGCGACCCCTCTCTCAAAGTTGGCCCCGGACGACTCCATGAGTGATCGTAGTTCCCTACTAGCATTGATCAGAGATGTCTTCCCTTCCAGGGATCCCGCTCTATCCTGTAGCAGCCTTCTCCTCCCGCCGCAAAGTTTGCCCATGGCTGGGGTCCACCAGACCGGGCGCCCGCCCTTGGTGGAAAGGGTCCTGATTCCACCTGGGACCGCCCAATCCATGCAATCCCGGAGGTGCTCGTAGAAAGCATTTGCAAGGGATTCAGCAGTGTGGGCCGTGGTTTCCAATGGCTCAGGGGCCCCGAAGGACACCACACCAGTCCCAAGAAGTGTGAAGCTAGCTCCCGAGAAGTTCCTCACTGTGGTCCTTTTTGTTGGGGGTGGGGGCGGGATGTGGACCTCCAGCGAGACCAGTCCATGGTCTGATCTCACCAATGAGGGATACACTTCCGGTGTGGAGCATTTTGTCCCCATGTTTGTGATGATCAGGTCCAGTATATTTTCACCTCCTGTGGGAATAGTGACAAGTTGCTCCACAGCACCTGAGCCCATAAACTCCAGGAACCCCTGGGCCAGGGTATCGGGGCCTGAGCAACGCTCCCAGTCCATGCCCGGGCAGCCGAAGTCACCCAATACGATGGTGCCTGGAGAGACATCCACACTCTCCAGTGTCCTCAGGAAGGCCGTGCGGGGCCCCTGAGCCTGAGAGGGTGGCCCGTAACATGCTACAAACTGTAGAGCAGTCCCGCCCATGGTTAACTGCACCTGAATGGTCTCCGATGCCCCTTGAGCTGCCACCAGCCTGGAGGTGTGGGCATCCCCGACGAACACGGAGACCCCCCCCTCCTGTGGCACGGTCCGGGTCCTGGGGCCGGAACGCATGATATGAGGCGCTCCCAGGAGCCCCGAACCAGGCCCCAGCCACAGCACAGACATCGATGCTCTCCATACCGAGGAGGGCCTCGAGGGCATGCATCCCGAGATCCAGACTTCCGGCATTAAGCAGCACTACCCCTAGTCTTTTTCCATTATTGTTTTCTAGGGCGGTGGGTTTAGAATTTGAGCCCTGTCCAAAAAAGGCACCATGGGGGCGGCAAGAGCCCCTGCCAACATCCGGAAACCCAGGGGCGACAGGTGCAAGCCGTCCCCCGCGAAGCAGCGTGGCCCATCAAGCATGTCACTCCAGGCAGACAGACATTGGATCCCCCCAGAATGACACCAGAAATCAAGCCGATTATTAAAACCGATCATCCTGTCTCCGCACTGTGGCATCACTCTTGGTGAAGGCAGGATACCGCTCAGGGCCAGGGCCACACCAGCCCGGGCCACATAATCTGAGAGCTCCCCCATGTCTCCCCCCCATGCAGTCCAGGGAGGCACGTCCCAGGCCACCCACACCGGCACGGACAATGACTGAGCCATACCTGCACCCGCCGTGGAGCGACCCGAGTGCCTGTGCCACGTGGCAGACTCCAGCACCCGACAGGCAGCCCACCGTGACCCCCTCCCCGTTCAGTCTGGTGAGTGGGACATCAGTGTGTCTGACTATGGAGTCACCTATGACAAGTGTGTCTGGCATTGTGTTTGGCCTAAGGGCTGTGACTGATTTGCACACTGACTTTGTGATCTATGTGTTGCTTGTGTTATGTCATGAGGTGGCAGTTGTTTGGGTGTCTGCTTTGGAGGCCTCTGCTGTCTCGGCAGACTCCCGATCAGTGCCTCCGAGTATGTCTCCGTGTGTCCACGTGCTTGATTCGCAGCCGTGATAGTTCTATGCGAGACTGGGCCTACGGTGTGTGTGGCTACCTTCTCCTCCCGCCCGGCCCCGCCAGCCCCGAGCCGAGAGAGCTCAGCCTCCAGCCCGGCCACATAGCTGCATCTCCTACACGTATTTGTGTTTTGTGGGAGGAGGAGAGGGCCGTCCGTGCACACGAGGCAATTGCAACACCGCCCCAACATTCCCAGACTCACCAGCTGAGCAGGAGAGGACGCTAGCAACTGACCCTTTGACATGCTAGAAGAAATGAAAAAGTTTGCTGTGTAACTGAGTCAGAAAGGACCTATAGGGAAGTGGGTACTCAAGGGGGTTTTAAGCTAGTGAAGTACTTTGTATAATATAGAAGTGCTTTACCTGACTAAAAAATGCTTTAGGAACAAGTGCTGAGATTTACAGATAGAGAATAGACTGTTTAGATTACAAGTAGAGCAGTTCTAGGGGAAAAAATGAAGAGCAGACTTTACGGAGCCAGAAATAGTTTAACCTTGTTTAACCGGCGCTGCCCGATGGTGCTCTAGTGGCAACTCCGCGCTAAATGCAGAAAAGGCAATAAGTCAGTAGTACAGGCTAGCACACTTTAGTGGGCATCCAAACAATTAAATTAAACAGCAAACAAACACTTTTCAACTTGAATTAGACTAATTTTGACTAAAATGTACTTTTAAGTGCAGATAATAAAAAATGCAGTAAATAACTATGAAAACAGTTAAAGCTTGCTCTAGGTAAGCAGTAGAAGGTAAAACAAATATAAAAACAGCAGGATACTTAATCAGGAAAACAGTCGCTTTTTTCAGTTCTCTGTAGCCAGGAAGACTCAACAGGACCACGTGGAGCTGTGTCTGAGCAATATGGCTTCAAAAAAATGCCAGAGGCAGATTTTAACCAGGGAACTTCAAAAGAGCTAGAAATGGTCCAAAATGACCAATTACTACAGCTTCTTGTGCTGAGGTCACTTCCCTCAAGGACAGGTAGGCTATTCAAAGCTCCCCACTCCCACTGGTGAGCTAAGAAACTTCCTTCTATCCAAGTAAGGCAATGGACAACACAGGAACTTCAACACAGCCCAGGATACAGCAAGGCCTGTAAACTGGTCTAACTAGTTTAGGAGAGGCAGGAAAACAAGGAATATTTTTTTTTTTTATTTTAAATAGAAACACACAGAAATGCAGAAAAGGCAATAAGTCAGTAGTACAGGCTAGCACACTTTAGTGGGCAGCCAAACAATTAAATTAAACAGCAAACAAACACTTTTCGACTTGAATTAGACTAATTTCGACTAAAATGTACTTTTAAGTGCAGATAATAAAAAATGCAGTAAATAACTATGAAAACAGTTAAAGCTTGTTCTAGGTAAGCAGTAGAAGGTAAAACAAATATAAAAAAACAGCAGGACACTTAATCAGGAAACCAGTCGCTTTTTTTCAGTTCTCTGTAGCCAGGAAGACTCAACAGGACCACGTGGAGCTGTGTCTTAGCAATATGGCTTCAAAAAAATGCCAGAGGCAGATTTTAACCAGGGAACTTCAAAAGAGCTAGAAATGGTCCAAAATGACCAATTACTACAGCTTCTTGTGCTGAGGTCACTTCCCTCAAGGACAGGTAGGCTATTCAAGGCTCCCCACTCCCACTGGTGAGCTAAGAAACTTCCTTCTATCCAAGTAAGGCAATGGACAACACAGGAACTTCAACACAGCCCAGGATACAGCAAGGCCTGTAAACTGGTCTAACTAGTTTAGGAGAGGCAGGAAAACAAGGAATATTTTTTTGTTTTGTTTTTAAATAGAAACACACAGAAATGCAGAAAAGGCAATAAGTCAGTAGTACAGGCTAGCACACTTTAGTGGGCAGCCAAACAATTAAATTAAACAGCAAACAAACACTTTTCGACTTGAATTAGACTAATTTTGACTAAAATGTACTTTTAAGTGCAGATAATAAAAAATGCAGTAAATAACTATGAAAACAGTTAAAGCTTGCTCTAGGTAAGCAGTAGAAGGTAAAACAAATATAAAAACAGCAGGATACTTAATCAGGAAAGCAGTCACTTTTTTCCAGTTCTCTGTAGCCAGGAAGACTCAACAGGACCACGTGGAGCTGTGTCTGAGCAATATGGCTTCAAAAAATGCCAGAGGCAGATTTTAACCAGGGAACTTCAAAAGAGCTAGAAATGGTCCAAAATGACCAATTACTACAGCTTCTTGTGCTGAGGTCACTTCCCTCAAGGACAGGTAGGCTATTCAAGGCTCCCCACGCCCACTGGTGAGCTAAGAAACTTCCTTCAATCCAAGTAAGGCAATGGACAACACAGGAACTTCAACACAGCCCAGGATACAGCAAGGCCTGTAAACTGGTCTAACTAGTTTAGGAGAGGCAGGAAAACAAGGAATATTTTTTTGTTTGTTTGTTTTTAAATAGAAACACACAGAAATGCAGAAAAGGCAATAAGTCAGTAGTACAGGCTAGCACACTTTAGTGGGCAGCCAAACAATTAAAATAAACAGCAAACAAACACTTTTCGACTTGAATTAGACTAATTTCGACTAAAATGTACTTTTAAGTGCAGATAATAAAAAATGCAGTAAATAACTATGAAAACAGTTAAAGCTTGCTCTAGGTAAGCAGTAGAAGGTAAAACAAATATAAAAAGCAGCAGGATACTTAATCAGGAAAGCAGTCGCTTTTTTTCACTTCTCTGTAGCCAGGAAGACTCAACAGGACCACGTGGAGCTGTGTCTGAGCAATATGGCTTCAAAAAATGCCAGAAGCAGATTTTAACCAGGGAACTTCAAAAGAGCTGGAAATGGTCCAAAATGACCAATTACTACAGCTTCTTGTGCTGAGGTCACTTCCCTCAAGGACAGGTAGGCTATTCAAGGCTCCCCACGCCCACTGGTGAGCTAAGAAACTTCCTTCTATCCAAGTAAGGCAATGGACAACACAGGAACTTCAACACAGCCCAGGATACAGCAAGGCCTGTAAACTGGTCTAACTAGTTTAGGAGAGGCAGGAAAACAAGGAATATTTTTTTTTTTTTTTTTTTAAATAGAAACACACAGAAATGCAGAAAAGGCAATAAGTCAGTAGTACAGGCTAGCACACTTTAGTGGGCAGCCAAACAATTAAATTAAACAGCAAACAAACACTTTTCGACTTGAATTAGACTAATTTCGACTAAAATGTACTTTTAAGTGCAGATAATAAAAAATGCAGTAAATAACTATGAAAACAGTTAAAACTTGCTCTAGGTAAGCAGTAGAAGGTAAAACAAATATAAAAAACAGCAGGATTCTTAATCAGGAAAGCAGTCGCTTTTTTTCAGTTCTCTGTAGCCAGGAAGACTCAACAGGACCACGTGGAGCTGTGTCTGAGCATAAGGAGTATATATTAGCCCTCATGATAATGTTCGAAAGGCGTATATATTACCCTCATGATAATGTACATACAGGGTGTATATTAACCCTTATGATAATGTATATAAGGAGTAAATATTAGCCCTCATGATAATGTATGTACAAAGTGGATGTTAGCCCTGATGATAATATATATAAGGAGTATACATTTGCCGTCATTATAATGTGCATACAGAGTGTATATTAGTCCTCAAGATAATGCACCAAAGGAGTACATATTAGCCCTCATGATAATGTATATAAGGATTGTATATTAGCCTTCATGATAAAGTAAATAAGGAGTATATATTAGCCGTCATGATAATGTACATACAGAGAGTATATTAATCCTCAAGATAATGTCCATAAGGAGTATGAATTAGCCCTCATGATAATGTACATATAGAGTGTATATTATACCTCATAAGAATGTACATAAGGAGGGTATATTAGCCCTCATAATAATGTACACATGGAGTGTTTATTAGTCCTCATGATAATGTGCATGCAGAGTACATATTAGCCCTCATGATAATGTACATAAGGAGTGTATATTAGCCCTCATGATAATGTACATACAGAGTGTATATTAGTCCTCATGATAATGTGCATACAGAGTATATATTAGCCCTCATGGTAATGTACATAAGGAGTATACATTAGTCCTCAGGACAATGTACATAAGGAGTATATTTTAGACCTCATGATAATGTACTTAAGGACTTTATATTAGCCCTCATGATAATGTACATAAGGAGTATATATTAGCCCTCATTAAATTTACATCCAGAGTGTATATTAGCCCTCATGATAATGTACATAAGTAGTATATATCAGCCCTCATGATAATGTACATAAGGAGTGCATATTAGCCCTCATGGTAATGTACATATGGAGTATATATTAGCCCTCATGATAATTTACATAAGGAGAGTATATTAGCCCTCATGATAACGTATATAAGGAGTGTATATTAGCCCTCATGATAATGTACATACAGAGTGTATGTTTGTCCTCATCCTAAAGTGCATAAGGAGTGTATATTAGCCCTCATGATAATGTACATAATGAGTGCACATCAGCCATCATGATAATGTACATAAGGAGTATATATTAGCCCTCATGACAATGTGCATAAGGAGTATATATTAGCCCTCATGATAATGTACATAAGCAGTATATATTAGTCCTCATGATAATGTGCATAAGGTGTACATATTAACCCTCAAGATAATGTGCATAAGGAGTATATATTAGCCCTCATGATAATGTACATCAGGAGTATATATTAGTCCTCATGATAATGTGCATAAGGAGTACATATTAGCCCTCATGATAATGTGCATAAGGATTAAATATTAGCCCTCATGATAATGTACATAAAGAGTATATATTAGCCTTCATGATAAAGTAGATAAGGAGTATATATTAGCCATCATGATAATGTACATACAGAGTGTATATTAGTCCTTATGATAATGTCCATAAGGCGTATATATATTTAAGCCCTCATGTTAATGTACGTAAGGAGTATATGTTAGTCGTCATGATAATGTGCACATGGAGTGTACATTAGCCCACATTATAATGTACATACAGAGTATATATTATCCTTCATGATAATGTGCATAAGGAGTATATATTAGCCCTTATGATAATGTATGTAATGAGTATATATTAGCCCTCCTGTAAATGTGCATACATAGTATATATTAGCCCTAATGATAATGTACATAAGGGGTATATATTAGTCCTCATGATAAATTACATACAGAGTATATATTAGCCCTCAGGATAATGTGCATAAGGAGTGTATATTAGCCTTCAGGATAATGTGCATAACGAATATATATTAGCCCTCATGATAATGTACATAAGGAGTGTATATTAGCCCTCATGATATTGTATATAAGGAGTGTATATTCGCCCTCATGATAATGTCCATTTGGTGTGTATATTAGCCCTTATGATAACGTATATAAGGAGTATGTAATAGCCCTCTTGATAATGTACATATGAAGTGTATATTAGCCCTCATGATAATGTACATAAGGAGTATATATTAGCCCTCATGATAAAGTGCATACAGATTGTATATTAGCCCTCATGATAATGTACATAAGGAGTATATATTAGCCCTCATGATAATGTACATATGGAGTGTATATTAGCCCTCCTGATAATGTCATAAGGAGTATATATTAGCCCTCATGATAATGTACATATGGAGTGTATATTAGTCTTCATGATAATGTAGATACAGAGTGTATATTAGCCCTCATGATAATGTACATAAGGAGTGTATATTAGCTCAAGATAATGTATATAAGAAGTGTATATTAGCCCTCATAATAACGTACATAAGGAGTGTATATTAGCCCTCATGATAGTGTACATAAGGAGTATATATTAGCCCTCATGATAATGTACATAAGGCATATATATTAGCCCTGTTGATAATGTACATACAGAGTGTATATTAACCCTTATGATAATGTATATAAGGAGTATATATTAGCCCTCATGATAATGTACGTACAGAGTGTATGTTAGCCCTGATGATAATATATATAAGGAGTATACATTTGCCCTCATGATAATGTTCATACAGAGTGTATATTAGCCCTCAAGATAATGCACATAAGGAGTATATATTAGCCCTCATGATAACGTATATAAGGAGTATATATTAGCCTTCATGATAATGTACATACAGAGTGTATATTAGTCCTCATTATAATTTACATAAGGAGTATATATATTAGCCCTCATGGTAATGCACATAAGGAGTATATATTAGCCCTCTTGATAATGTACATACAGAGTATTTATTAGCCCTCATGATAATGTGCAAAAGAAGTATATATTAGCCCTCATGATAATGTACATACAGAGAATAAAGTAGCCCTCATTATAATGTGCATAAGGAGTATATATATATATATATATATATATATATATATATATATATATATATTAGTCGCCATGATAATGCGCCCAAGGAGCGTATATTAGCCCATATGATAATGTACATGCAGAGTATATATTATCCCTCATGATAATGTAAATAAGGAGTGTATATTAGCCCTTATGATAATGTACATAAGGAGTATATATTAGCCCTCCTGTAAATGTACATACAGAGTATACATTAGCCCTCATGATAATGTGTATAAGGAGTATATGTTAGCCCTCATGATAATGTACATAAGGAGTGTATATTAGCCCTCATGATAATGTACATACAGAGTATATATCAGCCCTCATGATAATGTACATAAGGAGTATATATTAGCCCACATCATAATGTACATATGGAGTGTATAATAGTCCTCATGATAATGTGTGTACAGAGTATATATTAGCCCTCATGATAATGTACTTAAAGAATATATATTCACCCTCATGATAACGTACATAAGGAATGTATATTAGCCTTCATGATTTTGTATATAAGGAGTGTATAGTCACCCTCATGATAATGTCCATTTGGTGTGTATATTAGCCCTTATGATAACGTATATAAGGAGTATGTATTAGCCCTCTTGATAATGTACATATGGAGTGCATATTAGCCCTCATGATACTGTACAGAAGGAGTATATATTAGTCCTCATGATAATGTACATACAGATTGTATATTAGCCGTCATGATAATGTACACAAGGAGTATATATTAGCCCTCATGATAATGTACATATGGAGTGTATATTAGCCCTCCTGATAATGTACTTAAGGAGAATATACTAGCCTTCATGATAATGTACATATGGAGTGTATATTAGCCCTCATGATAATGTACATAAGGAGTACATATTAGTCCTCATGATATTGTACATACAGTGTGTGTATTAGCCCTCATGATAATGTATATAAGAAGTGTATATTAGCCCTCATAATACCGTACAAAAGGAATGCATATTAGCCCTCATGATAATGTACATAAAGAATATATATAACCCTTCATGATAATGTACCTAAGGAGTGTATATTAGCCCTCATGATAATGCATGTAAAGATTATATATTAGCTCTCATGATAATGTACATAAGGAGTATATATTAGCCCTCATGATAATCTACATAAGGCATATATATTAGCCCTCATGATAATGTACATACAGAGTGTATATTAACCCTTATGATAATGTATATAAGGAGTATATGTTAGCCCTAATGATATTGTACATACAGAGTGTATGTTAGCCCTGATGATAATATATATAAGGAGTATACATTTGCCCTCATGATAATGTACATACACAGTGTATATTAGCCCTCAAGATAATGCACATAAGGAGTATATATTAGCCCTCATGATAACGTATATAAGGAGTATATATTAGCCTTCATGATAATGTACATACAGAGTGTATATTAGTCCTCATTATAATTTCCATAAGGAGTATATATATTAGCCCTCATGATAATGTGCATAAGGAGTATATATTAGCCCTCTTGATAATGTACATAGAGCGTATATATTAGCCCTCATGATAATGTGCATAAGAAGTATATATTAGCCCTCATGATAATGTACTTACAGAGAATATAGTAGCCCTCATTATAATGTGCATAAGGAGTATATATATTAGCCCTCATGATAATGTGCATAAGAAGTATATATTAGTCGTCATGATAATTTACATACAGAGTATATATTAGCCTTCATGATAATGTGCATAAGGAGTGTATATTAGCCCTTGTAATAATGTACATAAGGAGCGCATATTAGCCCTCATGATAATGTACATTCAGAGTATATATTAGCTCTCATGATAATGTACATAAGGAGTATATATTAGCCCACATCATAATGTACATATGGAGTGTATAGTAGTCCTCATGATAATGTGCATACAGACTATATATATATTAGCCCTCATGATAATGTACATAAGGAATATATATTCACTCTCATGATAACGTACATAAGGAGTGCATATTAGCCTTCATGATATTGTATATAAGGAGAGTATATTCGCCCTCATGATAATGTCCATTTGGTGTGTATATTAGCCCTTATGATAACGTATATAAGGAGTGTATATTAGCCTTCATGATAAAGTAAGCAAGGCGTATATATTAGCCATCATGATAATGTACAGAGTGTATATTAGTCCTCATGATAATGTACATAAGGAGTATATATTAGCCCTCTTGATAATGTACATTCAGAGTATATATTAGCCCTCATGATAATGTGCATAAGGAGTGTATATTAGTCCTTATGATAATGTACATACAGAGTATATATTAGCCCTCATTATGATGTGCATAAAGATTATATACATTAGCCCTCATGATAATGTGCAAAAGAAGTATATTTTAGTCATCATGATAATGTGCACGAGTGTATTTTAGCCCACATGATAATGTACATAGAGAGTATATATTATCCCTCATGATAATGTACATAAGAAGTATATATTAGCCCTTAAGATAATGTACATGCAGAGTATATATTAGCCCTCCTGATAATGTACATGCAGAGTATATATTAGCCCTCATGATAATGTACATAAGGAGTATATGTTAGCCCTCATGGTAATAGACATACAGAGTATATATTAGCCCTCATGATAATGTACAAAATGAGTATATATTAGCCCTCATGATAATGTACATACAGAGTATATATTAGTCCTCATGATAATGTACATAAGGAGTGTATATTAGCTCTCATGATGATGTACATACAGAGTATATATTAGTATTAGCCCTCATGATAATGTACATAAGGAGTACATGTTAGCCCTCATGGTAATGGACATACAGAGTATATGTTAGCCCTCATGATAATGTTCAAAAGGAGTATATATTAGCCCTGATGATAATGTATATGCAGAGTATATATTAGCCCTCATGATAATGTGCATAAGGAGTGTATATTAACCCTCGTGATAATGTACATAAGGATTATATATTAGCCCTCATGATAATGTACATATAGAGTATATATTAGCCCTCTTGATAATGTACATAAGGAGTGTATATTAGCCCTCATGATAATGTACGTACAGAGTATAAATTAGTCGTAATGATAATGTACATATGGAGTATAAATTAGCCATCATGATAATGTACATAAGTAGTATATATTAGCCCTTATGATAACGTACATAAGGCATATATATTAGCCCTCATAATATTGTATGTAAGCAGTGTATATTAGCCTTCATGATAATGTACATAAGGAATATATATTAGCCCTCATGATAATGTACATAAGCAGTGTATATTAGCTCAAGATAATGTATATAAGAAGTGTATATTAGCCCTCATAATAACGTACATAAGGAGTGTATATTAGCCCTCATGATAATGTACATAAGGAGTATATATAACCCCTCATGATAATATACATAAGGAGTGTATATTAACCCTCATCATAATGCACATAAGGATTATATATTAGCACTCATGATAGTGTACATAAGGAGTATATATTAGCCCTCATGATAATGTACATAAGGCATATATATTAGCCCTCATGATAATGCACATACAGAGTGTATATTAACCCTTATGATAACGTATATAAGGAGTATATATTGGCCATCATGATAATGTACGTACAGAGTGTATGTTAGCCCTGATGATAATATATATAACGAGTATACATTTGCCCTCACGATAATGTTCATACAAAGTGTACATTAGCCCTCAAGATAATGCACATAAGGAGTATATATTAGCCCTCATTATAACGTATATAAGGAGTATATATTAGCCTTCATGATAATGTACATACAGAGTGTATATTAATCCTCATTATAATTTCCATAAGGAGTATATATGTTAGCCCTCATGATAATGCACATAAGGAGTATATATTAGCCCTCTTGATAATGTACATACAGAGTATTTATTAGCCCTCATGATAATGTGCATAAGAAGTATATATTAGCCCTCATGATAATGCACATACAGAGAATAAAGTAGCCCTCATTATACCGTGCATAAGGAGTATATATATATATATATATATATATATATATATATATATATATATATGTATATTAGCCCTCATGATAATGTGCATAAGAAGTATATATTAGTCATCATAATAATGCGCCCAAGGAGTGTATATTAGCCCATATGATAATGTACATGCAGAGTATATATTATCCCTCATGATAATGTAAATAAGGAGTGTATATTAGCCCTTATGATAATGTACATAAGGAGCATAGATTAGCCCTCCAGTAAATGTACATACAAAGTATATATTAGCCCTCATGATAATGTACAAACAGAGTATATATTAGCCCTCGTGATAATGTACATAAGGAGTGTATATTAGCCCTCATGATAATGCACATAAGGAGTATGCATTAGCCCTCATGATAACATATATACGGAGTGTATATTAGCCTTCATGATAATGTACATACAGAGTGTATATTAGTCCTCATGATAATTTCCAAGAGAGTATATATATTAACCCTCATAATAATGCACATAAGGTGTATATATTAGCCCACATGATAATGTACATACAGAGTATATATTATCCCTCATGATAATGTACATAAGGAGTATATATTAGCCCTCATGATAATGTACATAAGGAGTGTATATTAGCCCTCATGATAATGTACATACAGAGTATATATTAGCCCTCATGATAATGTACATACAGAGTATATATTAGCCCTCACGATAATGTACATAAGGACTGTATATTAGCCTTCATGATAATGTACATACAGAGTGTATATTAGTCCTCATGATAATTTCCAAAAGAGTATATATATTAGCCCTCATAATAATGCACATAAGATGTATATATTAGCCATCTTGATAATGTACATATAGTGTATATATTAGCCCTCATGATAATATGCATAAGAAGTATATATTAGTCGTCGTGATAATGTGCACAAGGAGTGTATATTAGCCCACATGATAATGTACATACAGAGTATATATTATCCCTCATGATAATGTAAATAAGGAGTGTATATTAGCCCTTATGATAATGCACATAAGGAGTATATATTAGCCCTCCTGTAAATGTACATACAGAGTATACATTAGCCCTCATGGTAATGTACATAAGGAGTATATGTTAGCCCTCATGATAATGGACATACAGAGTATATATCAGCCCTCATGATAATGTACATAAGGAGTATATATTAGTCCTCATGATAATTTACATACAGAGTATATATTAGCCCTCATGATAATGTGCATAAGGAGTGTATATTAGCCCTCTTGATAATGTACATAAGGAGTGTATATTAGCCCTCATGATAATGTACATACAGAGTATATATCAGCCCTCATGATAGTGTACATAAGGAATATATATTATTCCACATCATAATGTACATATGGAGTGTATAGTAGTCCTCATGATAATGTGTGTACAGAGTATATATTAGCCCTCATGATAATGTACTTAAGGAATATATATTCACCCTCCTGATAACGTACATAAGGAGTGTATATTAGCCTTCATGATTTTGTATATAAGGAGTGTATAGTCACCCTCATGATAATGTACTTAAGGAATATATATTCACCTTCCTGATAACGTACATAAGGAGTGTATATTAGCCTTCATGATTTTGTATATAAGGAGTGTA
This sequence comes from Protopterus annectens, assembly GCF_019279795.1. Taxonomy (NCBI): domain Eukaryota; kingdom Metazoa; phylum Chordata; order Ceratodontiformes; family Protopteridae; genus Protopterus; species Protopterus annectens. The sequence continues at coordinate 549,382,981 of NC_056745.1, read as the reverse complement.
TAGTCACCCTCATGATAATGTCCATTTGGTGTGTATATTAGCCCTTATGATAACGTATATAAGGAGTATGTATTAGCCCTCTTGATAACGTACATATGGAGTGCATATTAGCCCTCATGATACTGTACAAAAGGAGTATATATTAGTCCTCATGATAATGTACATACAGATTGTATATTAGCCCTCATGATAATGTACACAAGGAGTATATATTAGCCCTCATGATAATGTACATATGGAGTGTATATTAGCCCTCCTGATAATGTACTTAAGGAGAATATACTAGCCCTCATGATAATGTACATATGGAGTGTATATTAGCCCTCATGATAATGTACATAAGGAGTACATATTAGTCCTCATGATATTGTACATTCAGTGTGTGTATTAGCCCTCATGATAATGTATATAAGAAGTGTATATTAGCCCTCATAATACCGTACAAAAGGAATGTATATTAGCCCTCATGATAATGTACATAAGGAATATATATAACCCTTCATGATAATGTACCTAAGGAGTGCATATTAGCCCTCATGATAATGCATGTAAAGATTATATATTATCTCTCATGATAATGTACATAAGGAGTATATATTAGCCCTCATGATAATCTACATAAGGCATATATATTAGCCCTCATGATAATGTACATACAGAGTGTATATTAACCCTTATGATAATGTATATAAGGAGTATATGTTAGCCCTCATGATATTGTACATACAGAGTGTATGTTAGCCCTGATGATAATATATATAAGGAGTATACATTTGCCCTCATGATAATGTACATACACAGTGTATATTAGCCCTCAAGATAATGCACATAAGGAGTATATATTAGCTCTCATGATAAAGTATATAATGAGTATATATTAGCCTTCATGATAATGTACATACAGAGTGTATATTAGTCCTCATTATAATTTCCATAAGGAGTATATATATTAGCCCTCTTGATAATGTACATAGAGCGTATATATTAGCCCTCATGATAATGTGCATAAGAAGTATATATTAGCCCTCATAATAATGTACTTACAGAGAATATAGTAGCCCTCATTATAATGTGCATAAGGAGTATATATATTAGCCCTCATGATAATGTGCATAAGAAGTATATATTAGTCGTCATGATAATTTACATACAGAGTATATATTAGCCTTCATGATAATGTGCATAAGGAGTGTATATTAGCCCTTGTAATAATGTACATAAGGAGCGCATATTAGCCCTCATGATAATGTACATTCAGAGTATATATATTAGCTCTCATGATAATGTACATAAGGAGTATATATTAGCCCACATCATAATGTACATATGGAGTGTATAGTAGTCCTCATGATAATGTGTGTACAGAGTATATATTAGCCCTCATGATAATGTACTTAAGGAATATATATTCACCCTCCTGATAACGTACATAAGGAGTGTATATTAGCCTTCATGATTTTGTATATAAGGAGTGTATCGTCACCCTCATGATAATGAACTTAAGGAATATATATTCACCCTCCTGATAACGTACATAAGGAGTGTATATTAGCCTTCATGATTTTGTATATAAGGAGTGTATAGTCACCCTCATGATAATGTCCATTTGGTGTGTATATTAGCCCTTATGATAACGTATATAAGGAGTATGTATTAGCCCTCTTGATAATGTACATATGGAGTGCATATTAGCCCTCATGATACTGTACAGAAGGAGTATATATTAGTCCTCATGATAATGTACATACAGATTGTATATTAGCCCTCATGATAATGTACACAAGGAGTATATATTAGCCCTCATGATAATGTACATATGGAGTGTATATTAGCCCTCCTGATAATGTACTTAAGGAGAATATACTAGCCCTCATGATAATGTACATATGGAGTGTATATTAGTCCTCATGATATTGTACATTCAGTGTGTGTATTAGCCCTCATGATAATGTATATAAGAAGTGTATATTAGCCCTCATAATACCGTACAAAAGGAATGTATATTAGCCCTCATGATAATGTACATAAGGAATATATATAACCCTTCATGATAATGTACCTAAGGAGTGTATATTAGCCCTCATGATAATGCATGTAAAGATTATATATTAGCTCTCATGATAATGTACATAAGGAGTATATATTAGCCCTCATGATAATCTACATAAGGCATATATATTAGCCCTCATGATAATGTACATACAGAGTGTATATTAACCCTTATGATAATGTATATAAGGAGCATATGTTAGCCCTCATGATATTGTACATACAGAGTGTATGTTAGCCCTGATGATAATATATATAAGGAGTATACATTTGCCCTCATGATAATGTACATACACAGTGTATATTAGCCCTCAAGATAATGCACATAAGGAGTATATATTAGCTCTCATGATAAAGTATATAATGAGTATATATTAGCCTTCATGATAATGTACATACAGAGTGTATATTAGTCCTCATTATAATTTCCATAAGGAGTATATATATTAGCCCTCTTGATAATGTACATAGAGCGTATATATTAGCCCTCATGATAATGTGCATAAGAAGTATATATTAGCCCTCATAATAATGTACTTACAGAGAATATAGTAGCCCTCATTATAATGTGCATAAGGAGTATATATATTAGCCCTCATGATAATGTGCATAAGAAGTATATATTAGTCGTCATGATAATTTACATACAGAGTATATATTAGCCTTCATGATAATGTGCATAAGGAGTGTATATTAGCCCTTGTAATAATGTACATAAGGAGCACATATTAGCCCTCATGATAATGTACATTCAGAGTATATATATTAGCTCTCATGATAATGTACATAGGGAGTATATATTAGCCCACATCATAATGTACATATGGAGTGTATAGTAGTCCTCATGATAATGTGCATACAGAGTATATATTAGCCCTCATGATAATGTACATAAGGAATATATATTCGCCCTCATGATAACGTACATGAGGAGTGTATATTAGCCTTCATGATATTGTATATAAGGAGTGTATATTCGCCCTCATGATAATGTCCATTTGGTGTGTATATTAGCCCTTATGATAATGTATATAAGGAGTGTATATTAGCCTTCATGATAAAGTAAGCAAGGAGTATATATTAGCCATCATGATAATGTACATACAGAGTGTATATTAGTCCTCATGATAATATCCATACGGAGTAAATATATTAGCCCTCATGATAATGTACATAAGGAGTATATATTAGCCCTCATGATAATGTGCATAAGGAGTGTATATTAGTCCTTATGATAATGTACATACAGAGTATATATTAGCCCTCATTATGATGTGCATAAAGATTATATACATTAGCCCTCATGATAATGTGCAAAAGAAGTATATTTTAGTCATTATGATAATGTGCACAAGTGTATTTTAGCCCACATGATAATGTACATAGAGAGTATATATTATCCCTCATGATAATGTACATAAGAAGTATATATTAGCCCTTAAGATAATGTACATAAGGAATATATATTAGCCCTCCTGATAATGTACATGCAGAGTATATATTAGCCCTCATGATAATGTACATAAGGAGTATATGTTAGCCCTCATGGTAATGGACATACAGAGTATATATTAGCCCTCATGATAATGTACATACAGAGTATATATTAGTCCTCATGATAATGTACATAAGGAGTGTATATTAGCTCTCATGATGATGTACATACAGAGTATATATTAGTATTAGCCCTCATGACAATGTACATAAGGAGTACATGTTAGCCCTCATGGTAATGGACATACAGAGTATGTGAGCCCTCATGATAATGTTCAAAAGGAGTATATATTAGCCCTGATGATAATGTATATGCAGAGTATATATTAGCCCTCATGATAATGTGCATAAGGAGTGTATATCAACCCTTGTGATAATGTACATAAGGATTATATATTAGCCCTCATGATAATGTACATATAGAGTATATATTAGCCCTCATGATAATGTACATAAGGAGTGTATTTTAGCCCTCATGATAATATACATATGGAGTGTATAGTTGTCCTCATGATAATGTGTATACAGAGTATATAAAAGCCCTCATGATAATGTGCATAAGGAGTGTATATTAGCCCTCATGATAATGTACATACAGAGTATAAATTAGTCGTAATGATAATGTACATATGGAGTATATATTAGCCGTCATGATAATGTACATAAGTAGTATATATTAGCCCTTATGATAACGTACATAAGGCATATATATTAGCCCTCATAATATTGTACGCAAGAGTGTATATTAGCCTTCATGATAATGTACATAAGGAATATATATTAGCCCTCATGATAATGTACATAAGCAGTGTATATTAGCTCAAGATAATGTATATAAAAAGTGTATATTAGCCCTCATAATAACGTACATAAGGAGTGTATATTAGCCCTCATGATAATGTACATAAGGAGTATATATTAGCCCTCATGATAATGTACATAAGGAGTGTATATTAGCCCTCATGATAATGTACATAAGGAGTATATATTAGCCCTCATGATAATGGACATACAGAGTGTATATTAACCCTTATGATAACGTGGAACACACCAAATCCACTGGATACACCACACAGAGGAATCCACAATGTAGAAAACTTCTTTAATGAAGAACTGGAACACACAAGCGCTTTCGCATAGTAACACTATGCTTCTTCAGGTGTATCCAGTGGATTTGGTGTGTTCCTGTTTCTTGTGTTTTCCACTTGGAGCCTCTGTTTTCTTGCTACAGTTGTTGGACCTTATGATAACGTATATAAGGAGTATATATTGTCCCTCATGATAATGTTCATACAGAGTGTACATTAGCCCTCAAGATAATGCACATAAGGAGTATATATTAGCCCTCATTATAACGTATATAAGGAGTATATATTAGCCTTCATGATAATGTACATACAGTGTGTATATTAATCCTCATTATAATTTCCATAAGGAGTATATATGTTAGCCCTCATGATAATGCACATAAGGAGTATATATTAGCCCTCTTGATAATGTACATACAGAGTATTTATTAGCCCTCATGATAATGTGCATAAGAAGTATATATTAGCCCTCATGATAATGTACATACAGAGAATAAAGTAGCCCTCATTATAACGTGCATAAGGAGTATATATATATATATATATATATATATATATATATTAGCCCTCATGATAATGTGCATAAGAAGTATATATTAGTCATCATAATAATGCGCCCAATGAGTGTATATTAGCCCATATGATAATGTACATGCAGAGTATATATTATCCCTCATGATAATGTAAATAAGGAGTGTATATTAGCCCTTATGATAATGTACATAAGGAGTATATATTAGCCCTCCAGTAAATGTACATACAGAGTATATATTAGCCCTCATGATAATGTACAAACAGAGTATATATTAGCCCTCGTGATAATGTACATAAGGAGTGTATATTAGCCCTCATGATAATGCACATAAGGAGTATGTATTAGCCCTCATGATAACATATATACGGAGTGTATATTAGCCTTCATGATAATGTACATACAGAGTGTATATTAGTCCTCATGATAATTTCCAAGACAGTATATATATTAACCCTCATAATAATGCACATAAGGTGTATACATTAGCCCTCTTGATAAAGTACACACAGAGTATATATTAGCCCTCATGATAATATGCATAAGAAGTATATATTAGTTGTCATGATAATGTGCACAAGGAGTGTATATTAGCCCACATGATAATGTACATACAGAGTATATATTATCCCTCATGATAATGTACATAAGGAGTATATATTAGCCCTTATGATATACATAAGGAGTATATATTAGCCCTCCTGTAAATGTACATACAGAGTATATATTAGCCCTCATGATAATGTACAAACAGAGTATATATTAGCCCTCATGATAATGTACATAATGAGTGTATATTAGCCCTCATGATAATGTACATACAGAGTATATATTAGCCCTCATGATAATGTACATACAGAGTATATATTAGCCCTCATGATAATGCACATAAGGAGTGTATATTAGCCCTCATGATAACGTATATAAGGAGTGTATATTAGCCTTCATGATAACATACATACAGAGTGTATATTAGTCCTCATGATAATTTCCAAAAGAGTAAATATATTAGCCCTCATAATAATGCACATAAGATGTATATATTAGCCGTCTTGATAATGTACATATAGGGTATATATTAGCCCTCATGATAATATGCATAAGAAGTATATATTAGTCGTCGTGATAATGTGCACAAGGAGTGTATATTAGCCCACATGATAATGTACATACAGAGTATATATTATCCCTCATGATAATGTACATAAGGAGTATATATTAGCCCTTATGATATACATAAGGAGTATATATTAGCCCTCCTGTAAATGTACATACAGAGTATATATTAGCCCTCATGATAATGTACAAACAGAGTATATATTAGCCCTCATGATAATGTACATAATGAGTGTATATTAGCCCTCATGATAATGTACATACAGAGTATATATTAGCCCTCATGATAATGTACATACAGAGTATATATTAGCCCTCACGATAATGTACACAAGGAGTGTATATTAGCCTTCATGATAACGTACATACAGAGTGTATATTAGTCCTCATGATAATTTCCAAAAGAGTAAATATATTAGCCCTCATAATAATGCACATAAGATGTATATATTAGCCGTCTTGGTAATGTACATATAGGGTATATATTAGCCCTCATGATAATATGCATAAGAAGTATATATTAGTCGTCGTGATAATGTGCACAAGGAGTGTATATTAGCCCACATGATAATGTACATACAGAGTATATATTAGCCCTCATGATAATGTACATAAGGAGTGTATATTAGCCCTCGTGATAATGTACATAAGGAGTGTATATTAGCCCTCATGATAATGCACATATGGAGTATATATTAGCCCTCATGATTATGTGCATAAGGAGTGTATATTAGCCCTCATGATTATGTACATACAGAGTATATATTAGTTGTCATGATAATGTACATATGGAGTATATAGTAGCCCTCATGATAATGTACATAAGGAGTATATATTAGCCCTTATGATAACGTACATAAGGCGTGTATATTAGCCCTCATAATAATGTACATAAGAAGTGTATATTAGCCTTCATGATAATGTACATAAGGAATATATATTAGCCCTCATGATAATGTACATAAGGAGTATATATTAGCCCTCATGATATTGTATATAAGGAGTGTATATTCGCCCTCATGATAATGTCCATTTGGTGTGTATATTAGCCCTTATGATAACATATATAAGGAGTATGTATTATCCCTCTTGATAATGTACATATGGAGTATATATTAGCCCTCATGATAATGTACATAAGGAGTATATATTAGCCTCATGATAATGTACATACGGATTGTATATTAGCCCTCATGATAATGTACATAAGGAGTATATATTAGCCCTCATGATAATGTACATATGGAGTGTATATTAGCCCTCCTGATAATGTACATAAGGAGTATATACTAGCCCTCATGATAATGTACATATGGAGTGTATATTAGTCTTCATGATAATGTAGAAACAGAGTGTATATTAGTCCTCATGATAATGTACATACAGAGTGTATATTAGCCCTCATAATAACGTACATAAAGAGTGTATATTAGCCCTCATGATAATGTACCTAAAGAATATATATAACCCCTCATGATAATGTACATAAGGAGTGTATATTAGCCCTCATGATAATGCACATAAGGATTATATATTAGCCCTCATGATAATGTACATAAGGAGTATATATTAGCCCTCATGATAATGTACATAAGGTGTATATATATTAGCCCTCATGATAATGCACATACAGAGTGTAAATTAGTCCTCATAATAATGTGCATACAGAGTATATATTAGCCCTCATGGTAATGTACATAAGGAATATACATTAGTCCTCAGGGCAATGTACATAAGGAGTATATTTTAGACCTCATGATAATGTACTTCAGTACTTTATATTAGCCCTCATGTTAATGTACATAAGGAGTATATATTAGCCCTCATTAAATGTACATCCAGAGTGTATATTTGTCCTCATCCTAAAGTGCATAAGGAGTGTATATTAGCACTCATGATAATGTACATAAGGAGTACATATCAGCCCTCATGATAATGTACATAAGGAGTATATATTAGCCCTCATGACAATCTGCATAAGGAGTATATATTGGCCCTCATGATAATGTACATAAGCAGTATATATTAGTCCTCATGATAATGTGCATAAGGTGTACATATTAACCCTCAAGATAATGTGCATGAGGAGTAAATATTAGCCCTCATGATAATGTACATCAAGAGTATATACTAGTCCTCATGATAATGTGCATAAGGAGTACATACTAGCCCTCATGACAATGTGCATAAGGATTAAATATTAGCCCTCATGATAATGTACATAAGGAGTATATATTAGCCCTTATGATAATGTGCATAAGGAGTATATATTAGCACTCCTGTAAATGTACATTAAGAGTATATATTAGCCCTCATGATAATGTACATAAGGAGCATATATTAGTCCTCATGATAAATTACATACAGAGTATATATAAGCCCTCAGGATAATGTGCATAAGGAGTGTATATTAGCCTTCAGGATAATGTGCATAACGAATATATATTAGCCCTCATGATAATGTACATAATGAGTGTATATTAGCCCTCATGATATTGTATATAAGGAGTGTATATTCGTCCTCAAGATAATGTCCATTTGGTGTGTATATTAGCCCTTATGATAACGTATATAAGGAGTATGTAATAGCCCACTTGATAATGTACATATGAAGTGTATATCAGCCCTCATGATAATGTACATAAGGAGTATATATCTGCCCTCATGATGATGTAGATACAGAGTGTATATTAGCCCTCATGATAATGTACATAAGGAGTACATATTAGTCATCATGATAATGTACATACAGAGTGTATACTAGCTCTCATGATAATGTATACAAGAAGTGTATATTAGCCCTCATAATAACGTACATAAGGAGTGTATATTAGCCCTCATGATAATATACATAAGGAGTATATATAACCCCTCATGATAATGTATATAAGGAGTGTAAATTAGTCCTCATCATAATACACATAAGGATTATACATTAGCCCTCATGATAATGTACATAAGGAGTATATATTAGCCCTCATGATAATGCACATACAGAGTGTATATTAACCCTTATGATAATGTATATAAGGAGTATATATTAGCCCTCATGATAATGTATGTACAAAGTGTATGTTAGCCCTGATGATAATGTATATAAGGAGTATATGTTAGCCCTCATGATAACGTATATAAGGAGTGTATATTAGCCTTCATGATAAAGTAAATAAGGAGTATATATTAGCCATCATGATAATGTACATACAGAGTGTATATTAGTCCTCAAGATAATGTCCTTAAGGAATATGTATTAGCCCTCATGATAATGTACATATAGAGTGTATTTATTCCTCATAAGAATGTATATAAGGAGGGTATATTAGTTCTCATGATAATGTACACATGGAGTGTATATTAATCCTCATGATAATATGCATGCAGAGTACATATTAGGCATCATGATAATGTACATAATGAGTTTATATTAGCCCTCATGATAATGCATATACAGAGTGTATATTAGTCCTCATGATAATGTGCATACAGAGTATATATTAGCCCTCATGATAATGTATATAAGGAGTATACATTAGTCCTCAGGACAATGTACATAAGGAGTATATTTTAGACCTCATGATAATGTATTTAAGGAATTTATATTAGCCCTCATGATAATGTACATAAGTAGTATATATCAGCTCTCATGATAATGTACATAAGGAGTGCATATTAGCCCTCGTGGTAATGTACATATGGAATATTTATTAGCACTCATGATAATTTACATAAGAAGAGTATATTAGCCCTCATGATAAAGTATATAAGGAGTGTATATTAGCCCTCATGATAATGTACATACAGAGTGTATATTTGTCCTCATCCTAAAGTGCATAATGAGTGCATATTAGCCCTCATGATAATGTACATAAGGAGTACATATCAACCCTCATGATAATGTACATAAGGAGTATATATTAGCCCTCATGAGAATGTGCATATATTAGCCCTCATTATAATGTACATAAGCAGTATATATTAGCCCTCATGATAATGTACATCAGGAGTATATATTAGTCCTCATGATAATGTGCATAAGGAGTACATATTAGCCCTCATGATAATGTGCATGAGGATTAAATATTAGCCCTCATGATAATGTACATAAGGAGTATATATTAGCCCTCATCATAATGTACATAAGGGTATATATAAGTCATCATGATAATTTACATAAGGAGTATATATTAGCCCTCACGATAATGTACATACAGGGTGTATATTAACCCTTATGATAATGTATATAAGGAGTATATATTAGCCTTCATGATGATGTATGTACAAAGTGTATGTTAGCCCTGATGATAATATATATAAGGAGTATACATTTGCCCTCATGATAATGTACATACAGAGTGTATGTTAGCCCTCAAGATAATGCACCTAAGGAGTATATATAAGCCCTCATGATAACATATATAAGGAGTGTATATTAGCCTTCATGATAAAGTAAATAACGATTATATATTAGCCCTCATGATAATGTACATACAGAGTGTATATTAACCCTTATGATAATGTATATAAGGAGTATATATTAGCCCTCATGATAATGTACGTACAAAGTGTATGTTAGCCCTGATGATAATATATATAAGGAGTATACATTTGCCCTCATGATAATGTACATACAGAGTGTATATTAGCCCTCAAGATAATGCACATAAGGAGTATATATTAGCCCTCATGATAACATATATAAGGAGTCTATATTAGCCTTCATGAGAAAGTAAATAATGAGAATATATTAGCCATCCTGATAATGTACATACAGAGTGTATATTAGTCCTCATGATAATGTCCATAAGGAGTATGTATTAGCCCTCATGATAATGTACATATAGAGTGTATATTATACCTCATAAGAATGTACATAAGGAGTGTATATTAGCCCTCATGATAATGTACACATGGAGTGTATATTAGTCCTCATGATAATGTGCATGCAGAGTACATATTAGCCCTCATGATAATGTACATAAGCATTTTATATTAGCCCTCATGATAATGCACATACAGAGTGTAAATTAGTCCTCATAATAATGTGCATACAGAGTATATATTAGCCCTCATGGTAATGTACATAAAGAGTATACATTAGTCCTCAGGGCAATGTACATAAGGAGTATATTTTAGACCTCATGATAATGTACTTCAGGACTTTATATTAGCCCTAATGATAATGTACATAAGGAGTATATATTAGCCCTCATTAAATGTACATCCAGAGTGTATATTAGCCCTCATGATAATGTACATAAGTAATATATATCAGCCCTCATGATAATGTACATAAGGAGTGCATATTAGCCCTCATGGTAATGTACATATGGAGTATTTATTAGCCCTCATGATAATTTACATAAGGAGAGTATATTAGCCCTCATGATAACGTATATCAGGAGTGTATATTAGCCCTCATGATAATGTACATACAGAGTGTATATTTGTCCTCATCCTAAAGTGCATAAGGTGTGTATGTACGTATGGAGTATTTATTAGCCCTCATGATAATTTACATAAGGAGAGTATATTAGCCCTCATGATAATGTATATAAGGAGTATATATTAGCCCTCATGATAATGTACATACGGAGTGTATATTTGTTCTCATCCTAAAGTGCATAAGGAGTGTATATTAGCCCTCATGATAATGTACATAAGGAGTACATATCAGCCCTCATGATAATGTACATAAGGAGTATATATTAGTACTCATGACAATGTGCATAAGGAGTATATATTAGCCCTCATGATAATGTACATAAGCAGTATATATTAGTCCTCATGATAATGTGCATAAGGTGTACATATTAACCCTCAAGATAATGTGCATAAGGAGTATATATTAGCCCTCATGATAATGTACATCAGGAGTATATATTAGTGCTCATGATAATGTGCATAAGGAGTACATACTAGCCCTCATGATAATGTACATAAGGAGTATATATTGGCCCTCATGATAATGTACATAAGGGTATATATTAGCCATCATGATAATTTACATAAGGGGTAAATATTAGCCCTCACGATAACGTATATAAGGAGTGTATATTAGCCTTCATGATAAAGTAAATAAGGAGTATATATTAGCCATCATGATAATGTACATAAAGAAGGTATATTAGTCCTCATGATAATGTCCATAAGGAGTATATATATATTAGCCCTCATGTTAATATACATAAGGAGTATATGTTAGTCATCATGATAATGTGCACATGGAGTGTATATTTGCCCACATGATAATGTACATACAGAGTATATATTATCCCTCATGATAATGGACATAAGGAGTATATATTAGCCCTTATGATAATGTACATAAGGAGTATATATTAACCCTCCTGTAAATGTACATTCAGAGTATATATTAGCCCTCATGATAATGTACATTAGGAGTATATATTAGTCCTCATGATAAATTACATACGGAGTATATATTAGCCCTCAGGATAATGTGCATAACGGATATATATTAGCCCTCATGATAATGTACATAAGGAGTGTATATTAGCCCTCATGATATTGTATATAAGGAGTGTATATTTGCCCTCATGGTAATGTCCATTTGATGTGTATATTAGCCCTTATGAAAACGTATATAAGGAGTATGTAATAGCCCTCTTCATAATGTACATCTGAAGTGTATATTAGCCCTCATGATAATGTACATAAGGAGTATATATCAGCCCTCATGATAATGTAGATACAGAGTGTAAATTAGCTCTCATGATAATGTATAAAAGAAGTGTATATTAGCCCTCATAATAACGTACATAAGGAGTGTATATTAGCCCTCATGATAATATACATAAGGAGTATATATAACCCCTCATGATAATGTATATAAGGAGTGTAAATTAGCCATCATCATAATCCACATAAGAATTATATATTAGCCCTCATGATAATGTACATAAGGAGTATATATTAGCCCTCATGATAATGTACATACAGAGTGTATATTAACCCTTATGATAATGTATATAAGGAGTATATATTAGCCCTCATGATAATGTACGTACAAAGTGTATGCTAGCCCTGATGATAATGTATATAAGGAGTATACATTTGCCCTCATGATAATGTACATACAGAGTGTATATTAGCCCTCAAGATAATGCACATAAGGAGTATATATTAGCCCTCATGATAACGTATATAAGGAGTGTATATTAGCCTTCATGATAAAGTAAATAAGGATTACATATTAGCCATCATGATAATGTACATACAGAGTGTATATTAGTCCTCACGATAATGTCTTTAAGGAATATGTATTAGCCCTCATGATAATGTACATATAGAGTGTATTTATAACTCATAAGAATGTACATAAGGAGGGTATATTAGCCCTCATGATAATGTACACATGAAGTGTATATTAATCCCCATGATAATATGCATGCAGAGCACATATTAGGCCTCATGATAATGTACATAAGGAGTTTATATTAGCCCTCATGATAATGCACATAGAGAGTGTATATTAGTCCTCATGATAATGTGCATACAGAGTATATATTAGCCCTCATGGTAATGTACATAAGGAGTATACATTAGTCCTCAGGACAATGTACATAAGGAGTATATTTTAGACCTCATGATAATGTATTTAAGGACTTTATATTAGCCCTCATGATAATGTACATAAGGAGTATATATTAGCCCTCATTAAATGTACATCCAGAGTGCATATTAGCCCTCATGATAATGTACATAAGTAGTATATATCAGCTCTCATGATAATGTACATAAGGAGTGCATATTAGCCCTCATGGTAATGTACATGTGGAATATTTATTAGCCCTCAAGATAATTTACATAAGGAGAGTATATTAGCCATCATGATAACGTATATAAGGAGTGTATATTAGCCCTCATGATAATGTACATACAGTGTGTATATTTGTCCTCATCCTAAAGTGCATAATGAGTGTATATTAGCCCTCATGATAATGTACATAAGGAGTACATATCAGCCCTCATGATAATGTACATAAGTAGTATATATTAGCCTTCATGAGAATGTGCATAAGGAGTATATATATTAGCCCTCATGATAATGTGCATAAGCAGTATATATTAGTACTCATGATAATGTGCATAAGGTGTACATATTAACCCTCAAGACAATGTGCTTAAGGGGTATATATTAACCCTCATGATAATGTACATCAGGAGTATATATTAGTCCTCATGATAATGTGCATATTAGCTCTCATGTTAATGTGCATGAGGATTAAATATTAGCCCTCATGATAACGTACATAAGGAGTATATATTAACCCTCATGACAATGTACATAAGGGTATATATAAGCCATCATGATAATTTACATAAGGAGTATATATTAGCCCTCGCGATAACATATATAAGGAGTGTATATTAGCCTTCATGATAAAGTAAATAAGGAGAATATCTTAGCCATCATGATAATGTACATACAGAGTGTATATTAGTCCTCATGATAATGTCCATAAGGAGTATATATATTAGCCCTCATGTTAATGTACATAAGGAGTATATGTTAGTCGTCATGATAATGTGCACATGGAGTGTATATTAGCCCACATGATAATGTACATACAGAGTATATATTATCCCTCATGATAATGTACATAAGGAGTATATGTTAGTCCTTATGATAATGTACATAAGGAGTATATATTAGTCCTCCTGTAAATGTACATTCAGGGTATATATTAGCCATCATGATAATGTACATAAGGAGTATATATTAGTCCTCATGATAAATTACATACAGAGTATATATTAGCCCTCAGGATATTGTGCATAAGGAGTGTATATTAGCCTTCAGGATAATGTGCATAAGGAATATATATTAGCCCTCATGATAATGTACATAAGGAGTGTATATTAGCCCTCATGATATTGTATATAAGGAGTGTATATTCGCCCTCATGATAATGTCCATTTGGTGTGTATATTAGCCCTTATGATAACGTATATAAGGAGTATGTAATAGCCCTCTTGATAATGTACATATGAAGTGTATATTAGCCCTCATGATAATGTACATAAGGAGTATATATTAGCCCTCATGATAATGTACATATGGAGTGTATATTAGCCCTCCTGATAATGTACATAAGGAGTATATACTAGCCCTCATGATAATGTACATATGGAGTGTATATTAGTCTTCATGATAATGTAGATACAGAGTGTATATTAGCCCTCATGATAATGTACATAAGGAGTACATATTAGTCCTCATGATAATGTACATACAGAGTGTATATTAGCTCTCATGATAATGTATATAAGAAGTGTATATTAGCCCTCATAATAACGTACATAAGGAGTGTATATTAGCCCTCATGATAATGTACATAAGGAGTATATATAACCCCTCATGATAATGTACATAAGGAGTGTATATTAGCCCTCATCATAATGCACATAAGGATTATATATTAGCCCTCATGATAATGTACATAAGGAGTATATATTAGCCCTCATGATAATGTACATAAGGCGTATATATTAGCCCTCATGATAATGTACATACAGGGTGTATATTAACCCTTATGGTAATGTATGTACAAAGTGGATGTTAGCCCTGATGATAATATATATATGGAGTATATATTTGCCCTCATGATAACGTGCATACAGAGTGTATATTAGCCCTCAAGATAATGCACCTAAGGAGTACATATTAGCCCTCATGATAACGTATAAAAGGATTGTATATTAGCCTTCATGATAAAGTAAATAAGGAGTATATATTAGCCGTCATGATAATGTACATACAGAGAGTATATTAGTCCTCAGGACAATGTACATAAGGAGTATATTTTAGACCTCATGATAATGTACTTAAGAACTTTTATTAGCCCTCATGATAATGTACATAAGGAGTATATATTAGCCCTCATTAAATTTACATCCAGAGTGTATATTAGCCCTCATGATAATGAACGTAAGTAGTATATATCAGCCCTCTTGATAATGTACATAAGGAGTGCGTATTAGCCCTCATGGTAATGTACATATGGAGTATATATTAGCCCTGATGATAATTTACATAAGGAGACTATATTAGCCCTCATAATAACGTACATAAGGAGTGTATATTAGCCCTCATGATAATGTACATAAGGAGTATATATAACCCCTCATGATAATATACATAAGGAGTGTATATTAGCTCTCATCATAATGCACATAAGGATTATATATTAGCCCTCATGATAGTGTACATAAGGATTATATATTAGCCCTCATGATAGTGTACATAAGGAGTATATATTAGCCCTCATGATAATGTACATAAGGCATATATATTAGCCCTCATGATAATGTACATACAGAGTGTATATTAACCCTTATGATAACGTATATAAGGAGTATGTATTGGCCTTCGTGATAATGTACGTACAGAGTATATGTTAGCCCTAATGATAATATATACAAGGAGTATACATTTGCCCTCATGATAATGTTCATACAGAGTGTACATTAGCCCTCAAGATAATGCACATAAGGAGTATATATTAGCCCTCATTATAACGTATATAAGGAGTATATATTAGCCTTCATGATAATGTACATACAGAGTGTTTATTAGTCCTCATTATAATTTCCATAAGGAGTATATATATTAGCCCTCATGATAATGCACATAAGGAGTATATATTAGCCCTCTTGATAATGTACATACAGAGTATTTATTAGCCCTCATGATAATGTGCATAAGAAGTATATATTAGCCCTCACGATAATGTACATACAGAGAATAAAGTAGCCCTCATTATAATGTGCATAAGGAGTATATATATATATATATATATTAGCCCTCATGATAATGTGCATAAGAAGTATATATTAGTCGTCATGATAATGTGCCCAAGGAGTGTATATTAGCCCATATGATAATGTACATGCAGAGTATATATTATCCCTCATGATAATGTAAATAAGGAGTGTATATTAGCCCTTATGATAATGTACATAAGGAGTATATATTAGCCCTCCTGTAAATGTACATACAGAGTATATATTAGCCCTCATGATAATGTACATAAGGAGTATATGTTAGCCCTCATGATAATGGACATACAGAGTATATATCAGCCCTCATGATAATGTACATAAGGAGTATATATTAGTCCTCATGATAATTTACATACAGAGTATATATTAGCTCTCATGATAATGTGCATAAGGAGTGTATATTAGCCCTCTTGATAATGTACATAAGGAGTGTATATTAGCCCTCATGATAATGTACATACAGAGTATATATCAGCCCTCATGATAGTGCACATAAGGAGTATATATTAGCCCACATCATAATGTACATATGGAGTGTATATTAGTCCTCATGATAATGTGTGTACAGAGTATATATTAGCCCTCGCGATAACGTACTTAAGGAATATATATTCGCCCTCATGATAACGTACATAAGGAGTGTATATTAGCCTTCTTGATTTTGTATATAAGGAGTGTATAGTCACCCTCATGATAATGTCCATTTGGTGTGTATATTAGCCCTTATGATAACGTATATAAGGAGTATGTATATATGGAGTGCATATTAGCCCTCATGATACTGTACATAAGGAGTATATATTAGTCCTCATGATAATGTACATACGGATTGTATATTAGCCCTCATGATAATGTACACAAGGAGTATATATTAGCCCTCATGATAATGTACATATGGAGTGTATATTAGCCCTCCTAATAATGTACTTAAGGAGAATATACTAGCCCTCATGATAATGTACATATGGAGTGTATATTAGCCCTCACGATAATGTACATAAGAAGTACATATTAGTCCTCATGATAGTGTACATACAGTGTGTGTACAGCCCTCATGATAATGTATATAAGAAGTGTATATTAGTCCTCATAATACTGTACAAAAGGAATGTATATTAGCCCTCATGATAATATAAGTAAGGAATATATATAACCCCTCATGATAATGTACCTAAGGAGTGTATATTAGCCCTCATGATAATGCATGTGAAGATTATATATTAGCTCTCATAATAATGTACATAAGGAGTATATATTAGCCCTCATGATAATCTACATAAGGCATATATATTAGCCTTCATGATAATGTACATACAGAGTGTATATTAACCCTTATGATAATGTATATAAGGAGTATATATTAGCCCTCATGATAATGTACATACAGAGTGTATGTTAGCCCTGATGATAATATATATAAGGAGTATACATTTGCCCTCATGATAATGTACATAAGGAGTATATATTAGCCCTCATGATAACGTATATAATGAGTATATATTAGCCTTCATGATAATGTACATACAGAGTGTATATTAGTCCTCATTATAATTTCCCTAAGGAACTATAGTATAAGTATATATTAGCCCTCATGATAATGCACATAAGGAGTATATATTAGCCCTCTTGATAATGTACATAAGGAGTATATATTAGCCCTCATGATAATGTTCATTTGGTGTGTATATTAGCCCTTATGATAATGTATATAAGGAGTGTATATTAGCCTTCATGATAAAGTAAATAAGGAGTATATATTAGCCATCATGATAATGTACATACAGAGTGTATATTAGTCCTCATGATAATGTCCATAAGGAGTAAATATATTAGCCCTCATGATAATGTACATAAGGAGTATATATTAGCCCTATTGATAATGTACATTCAGAGTATATATTAGCCCTCATGATAATGTGCATAAGGAGTGTATATTAGTCCTTATGATAATGTACATACAGAGTATATATTAGCCCTCATTATGATGTGCATAAAGAGTATATATATTAGCCCTCATGATAATGTGCATAAGAAGTATATGTTAGCCCTCATGGTAATGGACATACAGAGTATATATTAGCCCTCATGATAATGTACATAAGGAGTATATGTTAGCCCTCATGGTAATGGACATACAGAGTATATATTAGCCCTCATGATAATGTACAAAAGGAGTATATATTAGCCCTCATGATAATGTACATACAGAGTATATATTAGTCCTCATGATAATGTACATAAGGAGTGTATATTAGCTCTCATGATGATGTACATACAGAGTATATATATTAGTATTAGCCCTCATGACAATGTACATAAGGAGTACATGTTAGCCCTCATGGTAATGGACATACAGAGTGAGTATAAAGGATATTGCTGAATGGCAAAGGGGAAAAAGACAATAACTGATCAAAAGCTGGAGACATTTTTACAAACAACAAACAGTATATATATAATCCAATCTACATTAGGCAGAGCCCCTCCTTAACACTCTTCAAGAGAAACCTTGATGAGTGGATGGGAAACAGAAAATTTACCCCGGGGATCACTGCAGTGGCTCTGCTGGACAGAAGCACAGGGAACAAATGGCTCTGCTGGATAGAGGCACAGGGAACAAATTTAAGGGGGCATTGAAAGCCAACACATTCTGGCTAGGCTTACAGATGTCCTCGGGCAGATAGCCTAGTACTTACCTATGAACCTATATATATATATATATATCCCTGTAAAACATAAAACTGACAGACAGATACCAAATATCCACTAGTGGTACAGGTCTATTAACGAGTTACACCTTAAAAAAGAAACATTGCTGGAATTTTTAGCACAACTTCCCAGTCCTACATAATAAATCCAAGTCTACACATTCCTTGGTCATAACCAGAAATAGAGTACTATGTAGCCTTTTATATGTAAACTGATGACGTTAGCTCCAAGTTGGATGGAATATAGAAATACATTATGAAGACTATCACAGGGATTACAGTTTATATAGAGATGGCATACAAATATAAAACTGATGACCTGTTATGCATTTCCTTGGGGATTAGGTTTATGCCTCTCTCACACACAAAACAACAGTTTATTTATAGATGCTTGGAATTATAATACTCATATAAAGGAAATTTACTTTACAACCACAAATGCTGTCTAGTTACAATAAGGTCTTACACTCCTTTAAAAAAAAAAAAAAAAGCTTTTGATATACAAATAATTTAGCGTATGTCAAGTTAGGTCCTTTTACCTCTGAATCTATACATATAAGAAAATGCAATAAACAAGGATGTCTGTCCCATGTCACCGATTCAATTTGCTCTGGCTATTGAAATATTGGCAGATTCAATTCATAACAATATAAAAATTAAAGGAATAGATGTTTATGAACAATACAATTCTAAAGTAATGCTTTTTGCTGATGGCATATTACTACTAACATTATCTAATACAAAAAGACATTAGAATAATTTGATGTATTAATTGACAAATTTCACATGACTTCAGGACTCCATTTCAATAAATCAAAATCTAAATTTTTATTTTAAAATAAAAAAAAGAACTGCAGACTAAGGGGATCACATCATGGGGAAACAAAAATCTACCTTAAAATATCTAGGAATTGAGTTATGCAAGGATAATAATGAATTAGTCTCAAAAAATTACAATAATATCATCAATACAATTAAAATCTCTGTGGAAAAATGAAACAAAATAGTAGTAACATTTGAAGACAGACTACAGTTAATAAAAATGGTTTTACTGCCCAAGATCCTATATATAGCCTTGGCAATACAACTGTTAACAGAAAGGAATATACTTAAAGAAATGAATATACTTAAAGAAATAAATTCATACCTAATAACATATTTATGGTTTCCCAAAAGAAACAGAAATACATAATATCAGACCATGAAAACAGGGAGGATTAAACTTTCCTGATATAGGAACATATATAAAAGCATCAATATCTAAAACAATCTCAGATTGGATAAGTCCAAATTACTCTGCAAATAGGAAATAATTACTAATTGTGATATCAATAAATGAATTTGATTTACAAAAAAATTTCAAATAACAGATAAAAACAATTTGCCATGGCACATATTATGTATTAGTATGCAATATAACATAACTAAACCCACTAAAACTCGTATGATTAATTACATTGACTGATTTAGGAAAATTATTAATGCAAATATAGATTTAAAAATCTGGTTTGATCTTTTAACACCATTTATAGTCACAAAGAACTTTCCACATAAAATACATAGAAAAATTATTAATTCCTGGGAACAGAAAGGATTTGTTTGTTGGCTTCAATGTATCAAAGAACTAAAAGTTTTAGAGATGCAAGTAATAAAAACAACATACAAAATTCCACAACAGGACTGGCTAACTTTACAGAGTATTCTGTCATATTCGCAAGATTTAAGTAGAATAATTAACAATTCTTCATTTAAAGAAAAACCTAAATTTACGAAATACATACATGAAATCATATATAATGACTTTGACATAGGAAACAGTATTTAAAAATTTTACAAAATATTGATAAACTATAAAACAACACCCAAAACCTCATATTGGAAATATATAACAAAAGGACATTCAATACAGTTAACTGAAGATATTAAAACAAATATCTTATTATCGATAAAAATACACATCCTTTACACAATACTGGAAAGTTTTTAATTGGGAATGCTTGCACAGAGCATTCTTAACCCCAGACAGAATCAATAAAATTAGTTCTTCCATAAAAGGAATATGTTGGAATTGTCAGCAAGTACACAATGCAGACTGGAATCACATTTTCTTTGATTGTGTTAAAATAAAGCCATTTTGGAACGGTATTAATAACTTTCTACAAGCTTTATTTAATGAATCATTTTACTTAACTAAAGCTCTTGTATTATTAAATGTGAATGAAGGTCCTCATTTGAATAGGTCAAACATGTATCTAGTATGGACTATACTTGCAATTTCAAGGAAATGTATAACAAGAAGATGGAATGCAAACACAATACCAACTTTGGAAGAAATCTTCAGCCTACAGAAGACCACAGTATTATTGGAAATTAAAATTAAAGAACTAAGAATTTATCCAAAGCCATTTATCAACAACACTAGGGAAAAATCTTATAATTGATTGACACTATACTATAACTGATCAGACACTCGTGCTAATTGATTGGACATATTTATAAAGTAACTGTATACATTAAGATCTGTTATAGTGTCAGGCTAATGTAAATAGTGCACATAGGTACTTAAGTTGTTATGTATAGATACTATGGAATTCATTCAAATGTATTTGAAAAATAAAAAAAAAACATTTTTTGAGGGAAAAAAAGCTTTTGGACAATTTTGTGGGGGTAACTTTATAATCCACTTGCAGTAGGACCCAGCTTCCTGTCTAGCTTGAACTAGGGCTTTGTGCCTGAAAACTAATAAACACTATAACTTTGAACTAGTCTTGTTTGAGCTTCTGACCTAGAGTAGATGGTCTAGAAGTGAGGTAAGTCAGACAAACAGATGGCAAACTTTGCCCTATGTAGAAAAGGATCTCGGTAGATAACTGACAGTCCAATTAAAGGCTGTAAGCATAGGCTTGTTCCTTTCCTGTGTTGTAAGATACAGCTACTGACAACATCATATGTAGCCTACAGCACAGTCACCCTGTCCTTAGAACTGGAAGTGTAATGACAAAAAAATGAGCAGTACTGAAAAAGCAAGCTCATCATCTTGATGGTTTTTGACAGCTCTAGAAATCTTTTCAACATACTATTGCATCAGTATATCATGATTAAAAGCAAACAAAAAATATACAGTTAGCCCTGTAATGCTGCAAAGGTAATTTTCATGTAAAGAAAGCAGTTTGATGGCCTGCATATGGCAAATGACAGCTGTTACATTAAAGAACTACTCCATGTAATGATACGTAGTAAGCTATTGGTTAACATGTTGAAAATGGTAGTTAAAGTCAAGAAGATATGTTTTTCAAATTAAATGCATGCTCATAACTGGCAAGTATTTTCAAAACACTTAAATTAGGACACCGCCATGTGAAGTTCATCATTATGTTTGTATAGTTCAGTCCCTAAGAGACATGCAAAGTCATTATGCACAGCCACCATCTGGGGATTGTGAAAAACAAACATTTTATTTATGGTTTTATTTGGAACAATACTGACAGATCAGCATTTTGAAGATCTGAGTTTAACAATATACAGTTAAAAGCCTCATGGAAACACATTGCAGCTCTTGTATGTTTGTGACTGGCTCCAAGACAGTGAAGGTGTCTCTCTGACTCAGGGAAAGAAAGTCTTGTGCTTCATATGTAACCATGTCTGAAAGCTTTTACAGCTATAATGGATGTGATAGCTGAGGAGACAAAAGTTGGACTATTCTCTTCAATTTAATACATACTGAGGAGAAAAACGATTTTCTGTGTGCAAGTGCAACATGTTGGTTCAGTCAGAGAGTTGTTGAAGGCCAGTATGTAAATGAATAAAAGATCAATGTGATTTGCCACCAATAACAATGTTAACCAGTTATGTTAAACCTCATTTAGATATTGTCAACATCTGACTGTCAGAACTTGGGTTGTCACTGGTGCTGTGATCTGCAGTGAAGTCACAGGACTTGGAGAAGAGGAAAAAGCTGTTTCTTATTTTATGCAAATGTGTCCTTTTCTCCAAGGTTGTACATCCTCAAAGGCAGTATACATAATGGGACTGGTGGTTGGGGGGCAAAGGTACAACCTCCTGAAAATTGATTTTTAGTGTTCTGTACTGGCTTGTATAGCAATTTGTTGTTATTATTACTGTTTATTCAATTTGGACATTGTTGTTGTTTTTCTTTTGGCTTTTCCCAGTTAGGGGTCGCAACAGCGTTACTCCAGTCTGCTAATGATTGGCAGTAGATTTTTTATAGGTGCTGAGGTGCAAGCTCAACGCGCAACCTTCAATGAAGGCACACCCATTCTACGCACGTCTTTCGAACGCCACTCGATCTTGGGGAGGACATGCAGACTCCACACAGAAGGCGCTCCAGCCGAGAATCGAACAGGAGAACCTCTTGCTGTGAGGCAACAACAACCGCTGCACCACTGCGGCTTCAATTGTAATTGTGATATTTTGCATCTCCTAAAATAAATTCAATGTTTCAAAGTAAATCCTTGCAGTGATATCACATATTAGGAGTGAAACAGCCAATCATGATTCAGCATTCTTGTCAATTGCTATCAAGTTTATGCTAAGTGGTTTAATGTCTCATAACATATTTCATATTTGATATCCCAACTTTACTGACTAGTTAATAAACAAAACCTATTTTGCTCACCTCCTAGCAAAGTCACAAATGCAGAGTACATTAAGACAAAGCCAAAAGGATAGTAACAAAACAGAGCAATTATTTTAGGTTGGCATCCAGCTGCAAAGCAATATACTGCACAGTGGTAGAGAATAAAAGTAACTTTCAAGATTAACCTTGGCGACTGGATAGGCATTCAAAAATTTGAGACCTGAGTGAGCATTCTCATCATCTCTATCAGCCTGCCTTGTGTGTTATTCACTGATACAAGCTATAATACAGGGTTTTCAGACTGTGCTAATAATGGTCAGAAAACTGACCTACAAATATTCACCTGTGAGGATAAGATCAAATGAAAAGAAGAAGCAATTCTGAAACTAAGGCTTATAAAATGTAAAGTGAGGATAAGGAGAAGCACTGTAAGGAAGCATAATTTAGAATATGTCTCTCACAATGCTGTGCTACAGCTTTCATGGATGTCTTTTGGTCATAGTAACCATTGGCTTATTGTATTGTTTCTCATTTAAGTCATATGCTATATTTGTACATTTATGATTTTGTATATATGTTTAAGGCTTAAGATAATGGTACATTGCAAAACAACTTTTCTTTCCTTGCCTTTACAGTGATATTTGTTATTCAAATGGACTGCTGCAATAAAAGCAACAACGTATCCAATGTAACTAGACCGAAGTTATAAAATAATAAAATGTTATAACCTCATCCACATTTCTTTATTCGAACTACCAAACAGATACAACTGGTAAGCGCTTTCATTCCTATCATGGAACTTCTTCAGACCAAGTTGCACTAACTAAAACCATAATAAATACATTTAATAAGTATCACGTGACTACAACCTATAATGATTTAACCCCTTCCTTTTCAGGACAACTTTGTAATTTTCCCTTTCATTCATTCCCAGGAAATTACATGCATTCAACTTAATCTGCCAACATTTCTTTTTTCTTTCAGCTGTTCCCATTAGGGATTGCCACAGCGGATCATCTGTTACCATTTCCTTCTGTCCTCTGCATCTTGCTCTGTCACACCAACCACCTGCATGTCCTCTCTCACCACCTCCATAAACCCTAACTTAGGCCTCCCTCTTTTCCTTTTACCTGGCATATCCATCCTTAGCATCCTTTTCCCAATATACCCAGCATCCCTCCTCAGCACATGTCCAAACCAATGCAATCTCGTCTCTCTGACTTTGTCTCCAAACCGTCCAACCTGGGCTGACCCCTCTAATATATTTATTCCTAATCCTGTTTAACCTTGTCACACCCAGTGCAAATTTTAACATCTTTAACTCTGCCACATCCAGCTCTGACTCCTGCCTTTTTGTCAATGCCACCGTCTCCAACCCATACAACATAGCTGGTCTCACTACCCTCTTGTAGACCTTCCTTTTCACTCTTACTGGTATTCGTCTGTCACAAATCACTCCTTTTCCACCCTGCCTGTACTCTCTTCTTCACCTCTCTTCCATACTCACCATTACTCTGAACTGTTGATCCCAAGTATTTAAACTCATCCACCTTCGCCACCTCTACTCCCTGCATCTTCTCCATTCCTCTATACTCCCTCTCATTCACACACATATATTCTGTCTTAGTCCTGCTGATCTTCATTCCTCTCCTCTCTAAAGCATATCTCCATCTCTCCAGGGTCTCCTCCACCTGTTCCCTACTCTCACTACAGATCATAATGTCATCTGCAAGCATCAGAGTCCACAGGGACTCCTGTCTGATCTCATCTGTCAACCTGTCCATCACCACTGCAAATAAGAAAGGGCTCAGAGCTGATCCTTGATGTAATCCCAATTCCACCTTAAATGCATCTGTCACTCCCACTGCAGATCTCACTGCTGTCACACCACCCTTGTACATATCCTGTACCACGCTTACATACTTCTCTGCCACTCCTGACTTCCTCATATAATACAACAACTCCTCTCTAGGCACCCTGTCATATGCTTTCTCTAAGTCCACAAAGACACAATGCAAGTCCTTCTGACCATCTCTGTACTTCTCCATCAACACTCTCAGAGCAAACATTGCATCTGTAGTGCTCTTTCCTGGCATGAAGCCATACTGCTGATCACTAATCATCACCTCCCTTCTTAACCTAGCTTCTACTACTCTTTCCCATAATTTCATGCTGTGACTGATCAGTTTTATCTCTCTGTAGTTACTACAGCTCTGCACTTCACCCTTATTCTTAACAATCGGTACCAAAACACTTTTTCTCCACATTTCAGCATCCACTCACTTTCCAAGATTTCATTAAAGAATCTGTTTAAAAATTCCACTGCCATTTCTCCTAAACACCTCCAAACTTCTACAGGTATGTCATCTGGACCAACAGCCTTTCCATTCTTCATCTTCTTCATAGCTATCCTTACTTCCTCCTTGCTAATTTGTTGCACTTCCTGATTCACTATCCCCACATCATCCAACTTTCTCTCTCTCTCTCTCTCATTCTCTTCATTCATCAGCCGCTCAAAGTACTCTTTCCATCTGTTCAACACACTCTCCTCGCTTGTGAGTATGTTTCTCTCATTATCCTTTATCACCTTTACCTGCTGCACATCTTTCCTAGCTCGGTCAATCTGTCTAGCCAATTGGTGCAGGCCATTTTCTCCCTCCTTAGTGTCTATCCTTTCATACAACTCTCCATACGCCTTATCTTTAGCCTTTGCCACCTCTCTCTTTGCCATGCACCTCATCTCCTTATACTTCTGTATACTTTCTTCATCTCTCTGACAATCCCACTTCTTCTTCATCAGCCTCTTTCTCTGTATACTCTCTTGTACTTCCTCATTCCACTACCAGGTCTCCTTGTCCTTCTTCCTCTGTCCAGATGTCACACCAAGCACCTTTCTAGCAGTCTCCCGTACTAGCTCTGCTGTAGTTACCCAGCTGCTCGGTAACTCTTCACTGCCACCCAGTGCCTGTCTGAACTCCACCTCACAATCACCCTTTTTCAGTTTCCACCATTTGATCCTTGGTGCTGCCCTCACACTCCTCCTCCTCTTCTTGATCACCAACGTCATTCTACAGATCACCATTCTATGCTGCCTAACTACATTTTCCCCCATCACCACTTTACAGTCTCCAATCTCCTTCAAACTGGCCCTCCCGCATAGGATATAATCCACCTGTGTGCATCTCCCTCCACTATTGTATGTCACCCTATGCTCCTCCCTCTTGTTAAAATATGTATTCACCACAGCCATGTCCATCCTTTTTGCAAAACCCACTACCATCTGACCTTCTGCATTCCTTTCCCGAACACCATACCTACCCATCACCTCCTCATCTCCTCTATTCCCTTCAACAACATGCCCATTGAAATCTGCTCTGATCACCACTCTCTCACCCTTGGATACAGTCATCACCACTTCGTCCAACTCACTCCAAAATTTTCTTTCTCATCCATTGCACACCCAACTTGCAGAGCATATGCATTAACAACATTCATCATTACACCATCAATTTCCAGCTTCATTAACATCACTCTATCTGACACTCTTTTCACCTCCAAAACAGTCTTGGCATACTGTTCCTTCAGGATAACCCCAACCCCCATTTCTCCTCCCATCCACACCATGATAGAACAATTTGAACCCGCCTCCAATACACCTGGCTTTACTTCCCTTCCACCTGGTCTCTTGCACACACAATATATCAACTCTGTCCATCATATCAGCTAGCTCTCTCCTTATACCAGTCATACTGCCAACATTCAAAGTTCTTACCATCACTACCACAATCCTAATCTTTCTCCTCTCTTCCTGCATTCAGGCATGCCTTCCCCCTCTTTTTCTCCTTCTCTTCCTTTGGCCAACAGTAGCCCAATTTCTGCCAGCACCCTGTTGGCTAACAGTACTGGTGGCGGTCATTGTTAACCCAGGCCTCGACCAATCCGGTATGTAAATCTGTATTGTTTTCTGCATATCTCATTTGGCAAATGTTTTACGCCAGATGCCCTTCCTGACGCAACCCTCCCCATTTATCCGGGCTTGGGACCAGCACAAAGAAATGCACTGGCTTGTGCATCCTCAGTTAATCTGTCAACAATATTTCTTCCAATTTAATTCATCCTCTGCATCTAGCATAACATCATAATTCAATTCAATTCAATTTTCTGGGACTGGTGGTTTATAAATCTGCCAACAATTTAAAAGTTAGGATTTTGAAAAAATAGATGCAAAGCAACAGTTACCTACATTATAATAGTATGCATAAGAAAAGTCTTAAGAAAATCAAGCTTTGTTCCTTTGTGAGTATTCCCTAGTGCTCATGCTCCAAATGTCTTTTGAAAAGACACTATTATATCATATGTATTTACAGCAAGAGTTTCAGCTTTTGCATCAGGACCTGGAAGGAATATTTACAACAAGAGTTTCAGCTTTTTAATTAGGACCATGAAGAATAGACAGATTTTTCTCTTTAGCATACAAAGGATGGAAATTAAGAAGGGAGAACACTCTAAAACATTTCTTTTTTTAAGGCAAGTTAGAATGTCCATAACCCAAGTGGGATTTTTCATGAGTCTGGGGGGGGGGGGTGTTGAGGTGAATTGAGGGCACACATACACACTGGTTCTGATTTTACATATTTCATGAAAAAAAAAAAACGTTTTATAAGTTCATGGATTCATAGGAAATTATTAGGCCAGCAGTCCTCGAGCCTTTATAAGCTTAGCCATGTTAATTCCGGGTTGCCCTAATTGTTCTTGGTTAGATGGACATACTTTACAGATTAGCATTGACTACCCATTCCCATGAGTGTCATGGGTGCCACCTCTGGGGTGAACTTGTAATCGTCCATCCATTTGTTCAGGTTGTGCTTGAATTGGGTCATTGAGGAGCTCTGCTTCATATGAACTGGAAGTTTATTCCAGAGTAGAGGCAATCTCTGTCTCTCCAGCATGTTCTGTTAATCTCACTGGCAAGGTTGAGATCCCTAGAGCTAGTGACTCTTATGCCATTTGATTTGCAGATGTGCAGCTTTTCCATCAGGTCACGGTCAGAGACTGCTGTGTAGGCCAGGCACAAGTCACCTCTTAGTAGCCTATATTATACAGAGTACAGTGACAGGGCTTTCAGTCTAACCATATAGATCATGGTTTGGAAGCCCTGCATCTTCTTCCAGTTGCTGCAGGTGTCTGGTGAGATACATGCAGAAGGGAGCATTGTACTCTATTAATGGTCTGACTAGGGTTGAGTAAAGTGGGGTTATAACATCCTTAGATCTAGATGCAATGCCTTTACGTAAGAGATGTGCAGTGTAGAAGGCTGTCCTTACCACTGTGGAAACTTGATGGTCAAAGTTCAGATTGCTGTCTACCTGTGATCCCAGATCATGCACCACTGGGTTTGAACTTAGAGGGGTGCTGTTAATATTGTAATTATTGAGGTACTCTGCTTTGCCATATGGGATAATAGTGCACTTTTTTGCATTTAGTTTTAGACAGTGACTTTGGCACCAGTCATTTGTTTGTGTTAGCCCCTCTTGAAATACGTTAACAGTGTTGAGGGACTCAATTATTGCACCTTGTTTAGAATCATTAATGAACTTAGTAAGCCAAAGGCCATCTATTTTAGCCTGGATGTCTGAGAAATAGATTCCAAATAGTAAAGAGTCCAGTACAAGATCCTTGTGGTACGCTACTGTTGATGGATCTACTGGTAGAGGTAGCATCACCAACTTTGACAGTATGTGTTCTGTTGGTGAGCCAATTAGCTACCTATCTAGTGATGTAAGGATTAACACCTACCTGGGAGAGTTTATCAATGATACCCGAGTTGGGGATTGTGTCAAAGGCTTTGGCTAGGTCCAGATAGGTGGTATGTACTGTCTTACCTTCATCCAGGGCCTTTGTGACTATTTCAAAGAAGTCTACCAGGTTCAATAAGTATGATCTACCCTTAATAAAGCCAAACTGTGTAGTTCTAGAGTTTGAAGGTCACCTATGTCCTTGTTGATAAGGTCCATGTTGATTCTTTAAATGGCCTTGCAGATGAGCCTGGTTAGACTTATGGGTCTATAGTTCCCATGGTCGGTTGATGGCCCCCTTTATACAAGCGGATTACTGTTGCTGTTCTACATTCTGCTGGTAGAAAGGCAGTTCTCATGCTATGGTTAAAGAGAAAAGCAAGTGGGTCATCTAGGTCCTGTTTTGGATTGCTTAGCAAGCAACCTGGGATGTTATGTATTCCCACTGAAGCCATGTTTTTGGCCTTGAAGAGCACAGATATGACTTGATCTCTAGAGATACTAGGTAGAGAACTAGTATCAGGTATGCTTCATGGTATGGGTGGTGGGGAAGGGGGGTAAAGTTTGCACCAAATCTGTCAGCTAGCAGGTTGGCAATTTCCTCCAGTATAGTGTGAGTGGTACCATCTACTACCAATTCGGTACATAGCTGGGCACTCCTTTTTAGATTTTGGACATAGTTAAATAATGCCTTATGATTATCCTTGGCTAGTGATGCTATTTTAGCTTCATAATTAGCTTCAGAGGATTTTACAAAACTTCTGATTTGCTTGTTCACACTGTGGAGTGAATTCTTCCTATGCAGAGGCAGTTATCTCTTGTTCTTGGACAGTTTCTTCCTTTTGTTACACAATCTGTTTATACTAGATGTCCACTAAGGTTGCTTGTCTTTTCCAGAGGGCCTGGTTTTAATCTGGTCAAGTACAGCTGAGTCTGTACTGTTGCTAAGATAATTATACAGGACATTTGTGTACATCTCTGCATAAGAGTCATTATTGCCTGCGACTGCAGGGGGTATAAATCTTTTAGTAGGCTGTAGTTTGCTGTGGAGAAGTTTCTTAGTTTTTTTTTTGTTCCTTTGGGGGTGTGGGGTCCAATAGTTACTTTGAATGAGACTGATTTATGGTCTGACCTTACCAGGTAGAGCATCACCCAGGGGGCAGTGCAGTGCAGTGACCACCCATGTCGGTGAGTAGTATGTCAAGCACATTAGAGCCCCTTGTAGTGGTGCAGACTATCTGTTCCAGAGCATGTGCATTGACAAAGTTCAGGAACCTCTGGGTGAGCATGTTTGACCTCATTTATGTTACCCAGTTGATGGAGGGATAATTGAAATCTCCCATGACTAAGGTGTTGGGTTATATGGCGAGTGACTCCAGTAAGTCCAGGTAGACATTGTGCTTTTCCTGGTTCATGGAGGGGGACCTACAACTAGCAGTGATGTGGTAGGGTGTTTTGCCTATAGTTAATTGGGCATGAAGTAGTCCTGAACCATGTTTCAGTGACTGCACAGACATCAGCATCTTCCAAGGTGAGGAATGCTTCCAGCGAGTGCAGTTTCGTGTTTAGAATCCTTGTATTAAGCAGCAGAACCTTGAGTCTGTCTCGAGTGGATTTTCCTATTCTGGAAATGTTGTCATTTTGGTATTGCCTAAAAAAGGCACTATGGGGAGGAAAGCATCTTAGCCAGTATCCGAAAGCCTAAGCAAGACAAGTGCAGACCATCTCTGGCAAAGCAGCTTGGCCTGTTGACCATGTCTTCCCAGGCTGGCAAATACTGGATCCTCCTGGAATAACAGCAGAAGCTAAGCCAATTGTTGAAGTCATTGAGAGTTCAGGCATGTGTGTCTTCATGTAGTGCAGGGAGGTACATCTCAAGTCATTCACCCCAGAATGGACTATGACAGATTCATAACAGTACTTATTATTGAGTGAACTGTGTGCATACATGATCTGACAGATGCTGGCACTCAATAGGCAGCTGACTGGGACCTTCTCCTTGGCCAGCTTGGTGAAGAGATCATTTTTGTGTCTCACTATGGAGTCTCTTATAACCAACACATTAGGTTTTGAGGCATTTTGCCTTAGGGGCTTATTTGATGGGACAGTGATATGTGTGTTGTTATGTGCAGTGGTTTCTATACATGTTGAAGTGTGTGCAGATAATTTGTGCTTGGGAGGTCTGCGATACTTTGGTAGGCTTTTAATGAGTACCTCTGTGTATGTGAGTTTGTGTGTTTTGCCCTGAACTTGTGTGAAAGGTAAAGTGCATGAACTGACAACCTGTTTGATGCCTTGCTTTTTGTTACATGAGAGAATTGTTTCCAAATTGATAGTGCAATTACATCTCTCATCTATGGTATTTGTTTGTTTCTGGACTAAGTGGTTGTCAGTATATACAAGGCAATCACTACATTGCGCCAGGATACCCAAGTCAATCAGTCTGGCTGAAGGAATGGTGGGAAACTGATCAATAATGGCAGGTTTATACCATAGTACCACTGGGGAGTGGGTAAGTTAGATCAGTTTGTGATGTACGAATAACATAGGGGCTTATTCTGTTGCGGATTTAGGATGAAGAGCTGTTGCAATGCTGCTCAGTGTGCAGCTGAGCTACCTGCAGAACAACAAAGGACTTGGGAGGGCTCTACTGACAGATGTCTATGGAAAATTTAAGTTTCCAGGAGTTTGTGTCTATACAGGGCAGTGCTAACCCCCATTGTGTAATGAGTGGCTATGTGTAAACGCGAGGCTTAAATACAGGTGAAATTCAACAGTTTTAAGACAAACTATCAATGGGAAAGCCCCACACTGAGCATTTCTCTAGCAATCCTCAACTCAGATGAAACTTGAGCTATACACTTCTGACACAAGGGTGCAGGGAGGCTATCTTAATGTAAGACAGCTGGTTTAGAGCAAAGTGATACCAAACAGTCTAGATTCAGCTAGTCTGAATCTAGCCTATGCTATATAAGGTAGAAGTACAGAATTTCAAAGTGCAGCCAAAACAATGCAGACACAATCCACAAAAATGAAGCAGCAATTCAAATAAATACAGTTAAAGTGCAATACAGGCTTTAAATATACTTATTTTTCAGTTGCTTGCAGTGGATGCCTTGAATTTCAGTTCAGATGGAGTCCAGATATCTGGCTAAAGTCACCAAACTGTGAGCAGCTCTGGTTAACTGAGAGCAAACCTTTGCAAACGTGAGGCTTAAAAGCAGGTGAAATTTAACAGTTTTAATATAAACTATGTAGAATACTGATGACATCACCAATGAGAGTTCTGATTTAAAATAATTGTACACACCAAGTCATCTTACACAGTAACAGCAGAGTAAAGGCCTAAAGCTGAACAACTTAAATGTGTGTGTCTAAATCTGTAATATCTAATTAATACTTTAAGAAAAGTAAAATGCTGCAGAGATGCTTTGTGTGACTGATTACAAAATAAGAAGATATAGTCTGCTAGAATAATATGCTTTTGCACAAATGTGAATGCACAACAATCCTTGAAAATGCTGGGTACAATATACCTTCTTGTCTACAAATTTGGAAATTAAAATTTTAACAATTATGTCAAACTACAAAGGAAAATGCACTTTTTTAATTTTTTTTTTTTGGTATTTGAATTATGTCAAAACTGAAAGCTTTAGCTGACAACACTGGGACTAAACAGACTAACTGCAGTATGTATTTGGAATACACTAATCTAAAATGTTGATTCTTGCTGTATTATATATATATGGTATACAGTGCAACCCACACATTTAAGGTAACTGTTGCTGAGTATGAAGTCTAGGTTCTAGTCATCCTATGCATTTATACTCTACTTAACTACTGTATACCCAGGTTTCAGGCTTTTAACTACCAAACAGAAGCAAAACCCTTCCCAGAAACCATTTAGTGCTGCGCTTCAGATGATGTATTTCTGCTGCTTGGCTGCACAATAATAGTCTGGTAGTGCTGAAAGGAGAAAAAACAAAATGTGTTCATTAAAATTATGAACACCTCTTCCCTTGGTTCTTTCATTGTTTCTCTCTCTCTCTCTTTCTCTCTCACACACATACACATGTGCCTGGGGAGAAAGAGGACAAAATGGCCAATACAAGTGAATGATAACACAACTAGGTAGGATACCTATATGATGCTACTAAGTACAGAAACAACATTTAACTAGAAAAACTGTACCAGTTTAAATACTGTATCTGCTTCAGGGTTACCAGATTTCTGATGGGCCAGATAGGGACAAAAAAAAAAAAAGGTTGCAGTTCCGCATTAAACACAAGTACCTCCGTGTTTGATGATTTTTGATTGGCCCGTATGACGGTGTACGTGCCGATAAAAAAAAAAAAAAAAAAAAAAAAAAAATCACAAAACGGAGCTACTTCTGTTTAATGCAGAACTGCAGACCCTGTAGTCTAGAGATAGAAGGGACTGTAAATTTATCAGATATGCTCATCTCAGCTACATTTATAGGGAGTTTTTCTGTTTCTATTTCTACTTATTCTGGCAATATAGTTAAAAGAATAAAAGCTATGAGCTACTTATGAGCTTCATTGTGTAGAACAGAATTTGATTCCTTCAATGTTGACATCCCACCACATAAGTCTGAAAAAGTCACTTACCTATACAGTACTCCAAAGCTGCCAGTGAAAAGACGTGTCTGTGCTTAGAGATTTCCCTGGTTAACAAATCAATATATTTTATATAGATGTATAGAACTTTTTCTACACCAAGAGATCACTGAAATTTAGTTCTGATGCTATGGTACTATTAAAATGTTTTATGTATATGGTACTATTGTTTGAATTTATTGCTGCAGCTTGCATAGCTGGGCTGATCCATCTGTGGCAAAAAAGCAACTGCATATATTCTATTACCAAATTACACATTACAGAAATGCCACTACACTGGAACACGTTTGTATACTCATTTCATGTAACTGTACGTACACAGCATTTTGAAAACAATGTACAGAACTATGCCTTGGTTGTATTTAATAAATAGCTTATATCAATGGGAACATGCCTTGGCTATATTTAATAAATAGCTTATATGAATGGAGGCATGCTTTGGTTATATTTAATAAGTAACTTATATGAATGGAGGCATGCCTTTGTTATAGTTAATAAGTAACTTACATGAAAGGAGGCATACCTTGGTTGTATTCAACAAATAACTTATATGAATGAAGGCATGCTTTGGTTGTATTTAACAAATAACTTATATGAACGGAGGCATGCCTTGGTTGTATTTTATAAATAATGTATATGAATGGAGATATTCCTTGGTTGTATTTAATAAATAACTTATATGAGTGGAGGCATGCCTTGGTTATATTTAATAAGTAACTTACATGAAAGGAGGCATACCTTGGTTGTATTCAACAAATAACTTATATGAATGAAGGCATGCTTTGGTTGTATTTAACAAATAACTTATATGAACGGAGGCATGCCTTGGTTGTATTTTATAAATAATGTATATGAATGGAGATATTCCTTGGTTGTATTTAATAAATAACTTATATGAGTGGAGGCATGCCTTGGTTGTATTTAATAAATCATTTACATGAATGGATATATGCCTTTATTGTTTTTAATAAATAACTTATATGAATGGAGGCATGCCTTGGTTGTATTTAACAAATAACTTATATGAATGGAGGCATGCCTTGGTTGTATTTAATAAATAACTTATATGAATGGTGGCATGCCTTGGTTATATTTAATAAGTAACTTATGTGAATGAAGGCATGCCTTGGTTATATTTAATAAGTAACTTATATGAATGAAGGCATGCCCTGGTTGTATTTAACAAATAACTTATATGAATGGAGGCATGCCCTGGTTATAGTTAATAAGTAACTTATATGAGTGGAGGCATGCCCTGGTTATATTTAATAAGTAACTTATATGAATGAAGGCATGCCCTGGTTATATTTAATAAGTAACTTATATGAATGGAGGCATGCCTTGGCTATATTTAATAAGTAACTTATATGAATAAAGGTATGCCTTGGTTGTGTTTTCTAAGGAGATAGAAAGCTATATCCAGCTGTTCATAAAAAAATATTTTACCCATCTTCGAAACAATGAAATGTATTGAAATGTATGTACTTAAAGTTTTGGAAATCTTTATGAATTGCACCATCCTTTGCCTACCTGCTACATCAAACTCTATTTCCAGAGTGACTTTGCTTGTGATACGAGAGTCTCGAAGCAGCTGGTCAGCTTCCTCAAGGGTTCCATCCTCTGTTGAAATTCCATTAATTGCAAGAAGTCTGTCTCCCACTTGCAGCAAGCCACACCTGGCAAGTATTTGAACAAGTTACTTCTGCAACATTAAAGATGCAGGAAACTACAAGTTGTTAACCATCTAATTCAGCAATCTCAAGTCATTCTTTGGGTTGACTTTACTGTATGCAACTTCTGATACAACATTCACTGACAACATGGTGGGCAAAACAAATCCTACATTTATGTTTTCACATTATCATAAAAGTAAAGGGACAAAATAGCAAATTATTTCAAAGGTGCAAGGCACATTTTTTTAACAATACATACAATAGAAATTTGACACTAATGAACAGGAGTTGAATTTGGCTTTCTGTATGCCTGTGTATTCAAATAGAGTATGCGAAAAAAATAAATACAAAGATTCTTTCATCCTCAGCGATGTGGTCGGGGTGAAATGAAATTCAGTGAAATGAGATTCAACAAAACAAAGTAGACCCAAGTGCATATATATATATATATATATATGTGTGTGTGTGTGTGTGTGTGTGTGTGTATTGATCTACTTCACATAATCGAACACCCAAATGTTCGACTTTCATATGGCTGAGACCATATGATCGAACATTTGAATGTTTGTATATGTGAAAAAAAAAAACAGCTAAACATTGCTAGCAGGGGGGAAAGCACCCCTGCACCTCCCACACCCCCAGGTATTTAAATATACCAACTCTGAGATTTCACTACATTGCAGTTAAGGGAAATTTTCCCATTCAGACCTCTATGGAGATCCCCATTCAGACCGTTCAAACTTTTAAAAGTTCGATCATATGGTCTTGGCCATATGAAAGTCGAGCTTTTAAGTTAGACCATCTATACACACACACACACACACACACACACACACACACACACACACACACGCATACACACACACACACACACACACACACACACACACACACACACACACACACACATACACACATACCATATATATATCATATGTGTCTACTTCAAAATATCGAAAGACCACTTACTCGAATCCCAAATCAGAAACCACATTTCTGTAAACTGTCAAACCATCGAAAACCACTTGGCCACCATGGGGAGGTTTGCCCTTTTCACTACTATAGTGCGATATTGAAGTTAGTATATTTAGTTGGGGGAAGATCGATGCCCTCCACTTTGGTGGGTTTTACTTGCTTCATTGTGTGTATCTTGTCCTAGTGAACAAATGGTAACTTTCCCTGTGAACGCTTTCAATGTTTTAACAGTTGGTGGATATGTGGTTTTGTTACTGTCGTCTCGATGATTTGGGATTCAAGTAAGTGGTGTTTTGGTATTTTGAAGTAGACCCACATCATACACACACACACACACACACACACACATACATATATATATATATATATATATATATATATACATATATTTTATATATATATATATATATATATATATATATATATATATATATATATATAGATATAGATAGATATATACACACGCACACACACACTTATAAAGGATGGTATATGTTAGAAAAGGGGTACATAGCTTCAGATGTTAATGAGATACCTACAGAATGCTGCATCTCAAATGGTGCACATTTCTTCTTGAATGTTTGATTGAAGACCTCATGAAAGTTAACTATATCCACACTATTTCTATGTTATTAACTCAAAAACCCTGACAACCAGACTAATACAACAGTTATGTTATTCTCACAAAAGCATTTTACTCAGTGGAATGTTTTATTATTTCATATTAGTTGACAAGAATAAGCTACAGCTGTAGCTACAAAATAGTTTTCAAAATTTCAAGTAAAAAATGGAAATTATGGCCTAGTGTTTATTGGAAAAGTTCTTACCTCTCTGCTGGACTGTTAGGTTCAATATATGAAATCAGTGGTGGAGAAGATAAGCTTTCTGTAGTGAACACACTGCCTTGGAGCTGGATGCCAAAGCCTGTGAGAGGGTCAGCAGTCAAGGTTAACTGTGTAGTTTCAGGATGTACAACATGACCCGATAATCCCACTGTGCTGGATGTCAAAGACACTGTAATACAACATGTTAAAAAAGGTCATCTATGTAAGAATCTATGCCTGAATAAAGTCATATCTTAACTCTACTGGACTGTAGTACAAAGTTAGTGCAGGCCAAACTGCATTACTCATGTTTCTTTTCTAAAAAAAAATCAATCAATAAATCAATCAACTAATAAAAATAAAAAAATAAAAATGACAGATTAACAGTTTCTGGCCTATCACTCTGCAAAGTTAAAAAGTTAAAATGAATTCTACTATCATTACATAAGAACATAATAGGAGGCAGTGTTTCACCTGTAACAGGACAAAATACCATATATCTGAATGATGAACTTGGAAAAACACCAGGGATGGGTCTGGTGTATGTCTCTGCCATAGGCATTATATGCTCAGTGAGGTTGTCATCCCATAGTAGTTTAGTCAACCATATATGACCATGCACATCAACAGATAGGTACCACAATATGATATAAAGACAATACCCACAGCTAACACCAAAAATTAAAGAGCAGGGGCATGTGGGGAAGATAGTGAGCAGTGAGTGCCCGAGTCTAGCTGATGTGATAGTGGAAATCAACAGATTCTGCTGTAATTACTGTGAATGGGGATGCCAATAATTTTTTCACTGGTTATGGGAAGATGGTGATGCCGCAAATACCCTATAAGAGTACATTCATGCCGCACAAATTATCCAGCAACGTATTTGTGTTTGAAAAAGTGTTGAGTAAACATGTAGAGAAGAAATATGATACATTTAAAAATAAAAGTTCAACTAGAAAAGAAAAAGCAGCAAATGCACTGTGTGCAAAATTCCGTCTCTATGCCTTGGGAATTCACCTCTATTCAACGCTCATAACAGTCCACAACACCTTCAATGAAACCAAGTGGAAGTGAACAAAAGTTTATTGTGATGCCAACAAACAAAGAATGGTTAAGCGCTTTCACTTGAATAAAACAAGCTTCCTCAGAACTTCCACTTGGTTGGTTTTATGGTTGCTGCACTGTATACATTTAAAAATAAATTTAATTCCTGTAATTTGACTAAAAATCAATGGGAAGCCCTGCAACAACTAAGGGGTTCTAATGATAAATATGTTTTTACACAGGCGGACAAGGGTGGCAACTGGGTGGTCATGAGTGAGGCCCAATACAAGGGTATGCCGTATGCACTGTTGGATGAAAATACAGTATACGTGAAACTTACAGAAAATCCAGTCCCAGGATATAATGAGACATTACTGGAAATATTAAAAAGGGGTGAGAGACTGGGCTTTGTAAGTGCATCGGATGTTAACAAACTCCACATTAAACATTCTAGAAACGCTATATTCAAAGTCATACCTAAGTTACATAAGTGTATTCATAACCCTCCGGGGAGACTAATTGTTTCGGGTAAAGGGGCTTTTCTCAAGAATGTAGGAATATTCTTGGATTTTCATCTAAAAAGCCATTTAAGGAGAGTTATTTCTCATATAAAAATGGAAAAATGCTGGCCGATATGGGGGCCTGGAATGGTCCTATGAATTGTATTGGGCCAACGTAGATGTGAAGTCCCTGTATATGAACATAAAGCATGAATGGGGGTTGAAAGCAATAAGAAACATACTTAGGGAAGGACTTGGAACTGATTTTTTGATTCACATATTAGAGTTTTCATTAACACATAATTGTTTCATGTTTGATAACAACTATTAACTGCAGTTGGAAGGGACTGCAATGGGGGCAGCATATCCTCCAGTTTACGCAGTTTTATTTATGGATTATTTTGAGAAAGTTAAATTGTATAATATGGAGTTTTATAAAAACAAGGTATCATTTTTCAAAAGATACATAGATGATCTTATTTTCATCTGCAGGGGCAGCATGGAAGAATTTGATGGCTTTATAGATATATTGCATAACAATCAGTTCGGTCTCAAATTCATGTATAAAACAAACAGGAAGGTAATACAGTATTTGGATTTAGAAATTTTTGTGGATGGAAATTCTAGGGTGGCTTATAAACCTTATGTCAAGGACACAGCAGTCAATAATTTTTTGACCGCTGACAGTATGCACCCCCATACTTATTGGCATCATTACCATAAGGAGAGTTCCTATGAACAGCTCATAACACCTCAAATAAGAATGAGTTGACATGTGAGTTCAATATTGTCAGGCACAAACTTGCAGTAAGAGGATATCAAAAAGATGTTTTGGCAGCAGCCGAGAGTAGAGTCAAAAGAAAGTTGGGGCTACCCCACAAATTAATAAGTGGGGTAGAGAGATCCACCAAGGAGAGGATAGACTCCAGAAAGGAGGAAGAAATGAAAAATTCCCTATTTTTAGTCAACAGATATTCCCCATTTTCAGATGTTTTAAGGGAACTGGTGTACAGGTATTGCCCAATAGTCCTCAGTGACAAATAAATATGGAGACATTTTTCCAGAAAGGGTAACTTTTTCTTATAGTAGGTCAAGGAACTTCAAATAATTGTTGTTTGGTAAATTGCAGAGCAAACAAGGCAGGAAGGGAAGTTTTCCTTGTGGGAAATGTATTATTTGTGGAAAAATCAAGAATTTGAATGGGGCCAATATCAATGGCAAGGTTTATAAAGCCAGGGAAATGTACACCTGTGAATCAAGTGGAATTATCTACATCATAGGATGTGGATGCTCCGCAGTACAATGGTATATTGGACAGACGAAGAGAGCTGTCAAGAAAAGAATTATGGAGCATATGGGTGACATTAGAAGGGGTAGAATGGAGAGTCCAGTAGCAGCACATTTGATTCATTCTTCTTTATTGTACTAGCCAAACCCAAATCACAGAAAGGAGAAGTGGAGGTTAGTAAATTATTACAGATGGAGTCCAAATGCATTATTAATTTTAGGACATTATATCCTAGAGGTTTAAATATGGAATTAGACATAAATATCCACAATTTTTGAACCCTTGTTGTAGTTTCATTTGTTTTAGATATAGGTTAAAATTAATAACAAAAATGTGCACATAATTGTTTTTCAATAATGCTTATGATATGTTGGAATATGTATTACAGCTATGTAGGTTATTATGGGGTTATATCAATTTTTCAAAACATCAAAAATGATGTTTATTTAAATTAATGATAGATTTATAGTTATAAAATGACGGGGTCACATATTTATAAGTATTAAGGTATAAATTCAATTGAATGAATTTTGTATCATCATATTGTATGTATTTTCTATTTGAACAATTTATTTATGTGTTTCTATGATATCCACTATGAATGAATTGACATCAGATATCTTTAAAATGAAATAACATTAAATAGATTAAATAGGGTTATTTCATGAGATATAGGTTACGGGCACTTTAAGGCATTGATTTTGTAAACAAGCTTAAGAGTTAATTGAATATGTTAAATAATTAAATAATTAATGGAATTATGATTTATAAAAATGGCTGCTTGATGTAACATTTTATTCCTTGAAGGCATAAGCCGAGGTACCGGATACGTCAGTAAAGTTTTTTATCTTATTCTGGTGTGGTGTGTGTTTTGTTATATTGGAGTTGGTTGTGTGTTTTGACTGAGCACTGTCTTTTAGCTCTACTTCATTTTAACATCTCTGACAGGATTTTTACTAAAAAAGTCAAATAGAAATGTTTCAAAACTTGATAGATTTATAGTTGAACATCTGCTGAGAGATATACTACAAAAAAGTAACAAGTTTGAAACTCTTTTAATTGCTTTTTCCTGTCAAGAAAACTAGAAAGAACTAATTGTCTCAGAATGAGCCACGATAAGTCCAGTGTACAGGACAGTACTATGAAAAAAGTCATATAAGCTATACTAAGTAACATCAGTGAGTTATCTGTAAAGACAGATAAATTAGAAGGCAAAATGGAAA
Source organism: Protopterus annectens (assembly GCF_019279795.1). NCBI lineage: Eukaryota > Metazoa > Chordata > Ceratodontiformes > Protopteridae > Protopterus > Protopterus annectens. Next base: position 549,340,635 of record NC_056745.1, on the reverse strand, counting down.
ATTTTAAAGAGGACTGTATAAAACAAGTTGATGTGCTTAGTGTATCTCTTAAACGACTGTGACACCAGAGAAATACTGCCAGTTCAGCTATCTGGAATTTTGTAAATAATTATATGTCACTGAAAATACTAATATGATTTATATAGAAATGTCACACTAGCAGCCCAGCTAACTAGAATTCTGTAAATATTCATATGCCATTTGTGAATAGTAATATGATTCATATACTTGTCCTACAAATGTAAGAGAACTGTATGTTATGTACTGAGCTTCAAGAATGTAACTACAGTGTACCCTACTGGAAAATAACTGAAATGTATATAAACTATACACCTGTGCAAATGTATGTTTTAATAGTAGAAGCTGGAACATACACAGCTAATGTGCAAAACCTCAAAAAAATAAGTTGAAAAGTAAATTATTTTATGATCGTGTTATCTCTCAGAAAGTAGACACAATGTCTAGAGCTAGAGGTTTTCCTATTGTCTTGAAACAGAAATAATTACTAGATTTCAAATGTAAAGGTGTTTAATGGCTTTATGACTTTCAGTTCTGAGCAAAAATCTGAGAGATATGTATTTTTCACTAGAAATGTTAAATTTTGTTAAGGTTCTGTTAGCCTGGGAACTGAAGGCAGGTGACAAAGAGTGATGTCATCCGAGCTAACCCAGCAGTAATGTTGATTATTAATTTAAGAACTCTCTCAGAGAGAAAGTCTGTGCATTTTGTATCCTGTCTTGGACCTAGCAAGAACATCCACCCATCTGCATTTGTCTTGCTCTGTAAGTAGGTTATTTAGGGCATAGTATCTTTTAGATCTAGACAGCAATATGGTAAAGATTAGTTCAGATTTTTTTCTGTATTTATTTGAGACTGTCCTGCAATGTTGTTTTACAATATTTCCTGTGATTCTGAACTCTAACCTTTTAATTGTGGCTGGTTTCTTTAGACATATTTAAGCTCTTAGAGTAGCTGCATATGTATATGGTGACACTGTACAGGCCACTCCTAAATAGCCTTGAAAGTCTTGGTCACACTTACCATTTGGATAATAGTAACATTACACAGTAAGAATGGGCACCCTTTGGTAAGAGCCTTAAAAGTAGATGATAAGTAGTGGCTGATGGCAGCTGGTACTACCTTATAGTCTGGGCAGAAGGGAGCATAGCTAGTAAACCTGTGCCAGCCTTTCCCAGGTGTGTGTTTGTGCTTGTGTATAAATCAAATCTCAAAGTGTTTGTGTGTGTTAGCTACTTGGGCAGGGACACAAAACACTGGTTGGACAGAGAGGGTGCCGGAGGGTTTGGCTTGGCCACTCAGCTGAGATCTCAACCCTATAGCTGTGCCAGTGGGGAGTCTTATTGAGGATCCTGAGAAAGAGGGAGAAACCATCTCCAGACTGATTGTGATCTCTGTGTGCTCTTAAGGGAAATTGTACTTTACTGTGTGTGTACTTGTAATCCTCCCAATGTGTATGTCCCTCACTGGTGCTAGTGGTGAGGATTGAGGCTCCTTGTTTACTGGGCCAGTGCAGGGGCATCACAACAACAATCATCACAAATCTCAAGTACAGAACAGGCAATGTCTGATTTTGGTCAAAGATTGAAAATGAGAATAACACTGAATTTCTTCTGAAACAAAACAACTTATTCTGGGATAAAATAGAAAACTTAGAGAACAGATTTAGAAGTAATACCATCAGGATTTACGGGATTCCTGAAGAAGAGGGAGATAGTATGATTTCATTTTTTAATACCTAGCTGCCTAAAACTTTGAACCTGCTTGAAGCTTTTTCCTTTGGCATCAAAAGGGTATATAAATCACTTTCTATTCATCTTTCAAAAGAAAACTCCTTCACCAAGGTCAGTGATCTTAAGTCAAGGTAAGGATCTAGCTTTAAAAGCTGCATGGACTAATTATCCAGTTAAAATGAAAGGAAATACTATATTATTTGATAATGACTATTCTACAGGAAATTCTATAAGATTTGACAATGACTATTCTACATTAGTGATATCAAAGAGAATAGCATGTATGCCACTTGTTAAAAGTTTAAAGAACAACAACATTAAAGTGCAAATCTTGTTTCCAGCAAAAATAAGGATTCACCTTCCAGAGGGAAAGAAGATTTTTAATACCTTGGAAGATGTTATGGGCTTCATAGAGAAAAATAAAATCCTAGAAAAAACAGAAGAAATGGACTAGAATCTATCAACTTTTCTGAAGAGAAATGCAACAATAAATGGTTGGTTAAAAACAGTAAAAAGTGAAGAACAAATGAAAAATCAATGTATTTTATTGTTATGAATTCTTATTCATTTAAATAAGTGCTTGAATACTTTTGAACAGATGCTGCGTTTTACATTTTACAAGATAAATAATTTCTTTCTTTCTTTCTTTCCCTACTTCAAATGGTTACTAGTTCCCTTTTTAAAATGTTGAGTTTGATTCTTTTAGCTATATATGAAATTAAAGCCATTTATTTTAACTTAAGAGTTTAAAAGGTTAAACTTAATCTTATTAAAAGTTAATCATTATTATGATAAAACTTGTGTTAGGTGGTGCACTTTCTGATATTTTGGATAGTTGAGTAATGTATTATTAAATATAACACAAGATGTAACAAATGGTACTAAAAAGGCATGTTAAGTTATATTCCGGGTTCTTAAAATGGTCTTGTAGTGTGCTACTGATAGTATACTTGACATGCAATAACACCCAGGAAAGACATGCTATATTATAAACAAAGTATACAAAATATATGTTTTATATATATATATATATATATATATATATATATATATATACACACACACATATAAGTTACTGTTAGAATATCAAATAATTACAGTAACACTCAAGTTAAACCTGGATCACATATAACTAGAATATCAAATAATTACAGTAACACTCAAGTTAAACCTGGATCACACATAACTAGAATATCAAATAATTACAGTAACACTCAAGTTAAACCTGGATCACGCATAACTGTCATTTGTTTAATGCAAATTTATATGCTAGGCCTTCTTTAAAAATGATAGTCTGCTTGCTAAATCATAAAATGTTATTTCTTTGAGTGCAATGGCTGTTTAGTGGATGGGATACTTTGAGATGTTTTTTGTTGTTTTTTTGGTGGTTTGAACGGCTTTGAGGGATTGATGTGTGGTGTGGAGGTGGTTGGATTCACTTGTGAGCACTTTTGTGTGAATTACAACTGATGGATTGTTCATTTTCAAGCACTTATTATGAAAAGCAGCTTGAAACAACCTAGAATCATGAGCACTTACGTGATGCTGCAGGAGTTCTAAACTTCTAAGACCTGTCCAGGTTACTTCATCCTGTCGTAAAGTAAATAATGATAATATTTTGACTGATATGCTAAGATGTCAAAGAACACAAGTTAGCTAATGACCAAAACAAAGTGAATTGCTTTCTAGACCACTGTCAGTTATTACATAGTTTTGAATGCTTGCTACTGGCAGTATAATTGACATGCAGCAGCACTCAAGAAAGTTATACTATGTTATAAACAAAGTATAAACATATAATTTCTTACATATATAAAAGTTATTATTGGAATGTTATAATTAGAGTAATATTCACACTTTTACAAGTTAAACCTGGACTGCACATAACTGTCATTCTTTTAATGCACATTTATATGCTATGTCTCCCTAAAAAATGACAGTCTGCTTTATATTAAACATCTCATACAAATAGCTCTTACTGAAACATTAAATGTTATTTCTTTAAATACAATAGCTTTTTAGTGGTTAATATACTTTAAAACAGTTGTTGGTTTTTAATGGTATGGAAGGGTTTAAAGGATTGATGTATAAAGTAGAGGTGGCTTGGATTTACCTGTGAACATTTTTGTGTGAATTATAACTGATAAATTGTTAATTTGCAAGCCCTTGTCATGAGGATGAGCTTGATGCAGCTGAATTAGAACCATGAGCACTTTTGCGATGCTGCGAGAGTTATGAAAATTCTAAGAACTGTCCAGGTTAATTCTTCCAGTCTAACTCTGATCATAATATTTTGAATCATATGCTAAGATCTCAATTAATACACGCTAGATAATAAGCAAAAGAAGACAGTGAAATGCATTCTAAACCACTGTCAATATTAAACAGTTCTGAATGCTTGCAGTATAACAAAAGGATAGTTTATATAGTAGCCTATAGAATGACACTTCCAGTAAAAAAATTAGGATTGTGTTTCTCTGTTATTGTCTCCTTTTAATGATAACAAAACTTAATACCTCAGTTACATAGGTATTTTTATACCCCAAGTAGACTCCAAATAATTTTTCAAGTAGATAACAAATGTTGGAGGTGTGACTGGCAAGAAAGATGTGTCTGGAAACATATTTTTGGGAGTGTAATGACCTGGCAGACTTTAGGGATTCCCCTGCCAACTGCCCTGTTGAAGTCGGAGATGCTGGATCAGTGGATTGCATTGACTTGGGAGATGATTTTTTTGAGTTATGATACAGAATGGGAACTGCCTAGACATAGTAAAGCCTTGCTGAGTCTAATTATGGTGGCTGCCAAAAAAGCAATTACTGGAAAATGGAAATCAAAATTTAGACCAACTTTACTAGAAGTAGTGAATATAGTAACAGAGATAAAACAACTGAAATTGGGATCTTTACAAAAGGGAAGGAGGAAATTGCATAGGAAAAAATGGGAATTGTGGGTACAATCTAAGCAAAGCAGGAATGAGGTTTAAGAGGCAGGATTTGAACGAGCCATATACTGCTTAAACTAACAGTGACTGGATGGATTATAAAGGATGTATAATGTTTGCAACTACAGTTGTTTCAATGGTGTCTGTGATGTATATATACTGTTTGTAGCTAAAGTGGTGTCATGTTGTTTGTTTTTTATTTATATAAATACAAGATTGCCTATGTCATCTGTGAAAATTTAATTAAGATGTTTGTTGGGAAAAAAGCCTTAATATCTCAGAACAATTTATTATGGAAAGTTTGAATCTTAAAAGGGAAGATTTTTCAGATGTTTGTTCAAATGTTATTAGATATAACACTTAAGGAAAAAATAGGACAGATTCTAACGTAGTACTTGATTAAAGAGTATAGCAATAACTCATGGCTGGGTGTGGGCAATGCTGGATTTTCCCATGGTTGGTGTGGTTTGGTCATGAGGGTGAAGCTTGAGTTACCAAACAAAGCCAACCATGGGTAAAATCCAGCATTACCCACACCCAACCTTGGGTTATTGTTATTATACAATTATTTAAGAAAAATTTTAGTTACTTTCCTTAAATAATGTCCTTATATAACAGCACCATGGTGCTCTTCCATGTTTCCCCCAGTATCATGGGTCTTTCCTGATGTACTGTGCATGTGTATGGGACTTGCGTTCCCAAACTTAGGCAGCACATCAGTGCTGTGTAAAGGAAACAATGGAGAAAGTAAGATCTCCACTCCTTTTTTGTCTGTTTGTTTTTAGTTAAAACAATGAAATCTGGAGATTTCAAACAAATGAGAGAGAAAAAAATCTAACGATAATCAGTTACGTTTTTCTAGATTTGTACAATGTACATGAGTACCCTTGTATTTGTCTCAGTCCCATCTCTCTTGTTCATTTTAAGTCTCCATTTGTTGTAAGTTTACTTTTTAAAATTAAAAAAATGAAAGAAATTAAAATTTTAATAGCTTATATTAATGGAAGATAATCTGGGAGACTGGACTTTTTTCCATTGGTATATGCTTGATTTACAACAGGCACTCTGGTTGGGCTGACAAATCAGCATATTCATTTTTGAATGTTAATGGCCAGTCATTGTATAATATCAAATGTATAAGGGTAAATATAAATGTTCTGCTATACTACACTACACTAGGATTCTAGCTAAACCTAGGAATATAGTAATAGTGCAAGACATAGTATAGCTGAAATGCTACATCTAAAGAAATCCCAATCCCTCCACACCACACGCTCCAGAGACCTCAGTCTCATTATCACAATCAACAGAACATGGAGGGACAGGTTCATAACCCAGAAACTGCCCATGCTATGGAATAGACTTCCCATACATGTCAAACAGAACACCTCATTGGCCCTCTTCAAGAGAAATCTTGATAAGTGGATGGGAAATAGAAAATTCATCCCAGGGATCACTCCAGTGACTCTACTCGACAGAGGCACTGGGAACTAAGGTCGGGTGGCATGATGCTAAGATAATCCTATGGGCTAGGCTTGTAAAGGCTCCAGGGGGTCATTAGTCTATGAATCTATACAAACAGAAATAGAAAGAAAAGAATAAGTAAATATGTACACAGTTAAAGAATATATGTGTACAAGGGTGGGAAGTTGGCATAGTGGATAAGGTCAACTTACAGGCACAAGGGTCAGGGTTTGAATCTCACATTGGGTGATTGGCTGCAGTCCCTATCCTTTCAGTGAAAAATCAGTTCAGTGAAAGGGATTTTCAGTGCAATTACATCGAACATGCCATTCGTCGAACTGTTCATACTGAGATCGCGGTACAGTAAGGATCAGGACATTTGCCCTTTCCCCACTGTAGTGTGATCTTGGAGTTGGTTTATATAATTAGCAGGGGGTGTGGGGGGGGGCACAGCCCTCCACATGAGTGGAATTCCATGAACGGCATTTCTGACTAATGCCATTCGCTGAAGTGTCACTTTGATGAAGTGATACAGACTCAATTGGCTGGGCTTGGAATGGCCCATAAGCAGAGTTAGCCTGGTACTAATTTATGAAATTATGATCCTATGAACAACTTTATACATAGTAAATAAAACAGAAAACATACAAAATCATCTGATCTATAAATTAATAAATATGAAAATAACAACTGACTTCCTCCCTACAGTAGACCAGGAAGATAATGCGAGGTACAGGGAAAGATGACTGTAGAGATATTTAGTTTGGTCAACTTATAATAAAAATTCTTATTTATAATAACTCACTGATGGGCTTTTTTAAGATGGTGCATACTAAAAATATGAGACACATTAATATGATTCAGAAGCATGAGCTACTTAGTCTAATGGAGAGTTTGAGAGGTAGGTTGTTGTCTTTTTCAACAAACTAGGAATACTTTATTCCATGGTAGAATGTTTTAGGGTTATATCATTAGGTAATTTTTTTATTTGTTTCAAAAGTTTTGTCCATAGCTGAAGATTTCATATTGTTCTGTACATAAATGTAATTTCATTATATTTGTGCTTTTTTCTTTTATATAAATGTCTGATTTTAAATGCATATCCATTAATATTAACATTACTGGGTTGAATAATCCAGTAATGAGGGGGAGTCTGTTCAAATACTTGCAATTACATAAAGTTCAAATAGTATTTCTACAGGAAATACATTTACTTAATAAATATGTAAATAAACTTTCATTAAAGAATTATTTGATTTTAGCAGGTTCTGGCTTTTGAGCTAAAAGTAGCACCTGCATTTTATGGAAGGATTCAAAAGTAATGCCTAAAGTAAAAAGACACATATGCTGATAAAAATGGTATGTTAAGCATTCTTATAATTGAGTAGAACACAAAACTATATACAACGGTGAACTGTTACTGGATTCCAGGGGTTGGAGCTAAAGATGCAAAAAATGCAAACAAATACTTAGACACTATAGCCTATTACATTAAATGTGAAGTCATAACGGCTAGTGATTTAAATTGCATTTTATCAGACAGAGATTCCACTGCAGATAGAAAGCTGAGAATCACATCATCAGCCAAACACTTAAAGAATTTTGTAAATCTAATGAATTTAAAGGATATATATGAGCTAAGGAAACAAACTCATTTCAATTTACCTATTACTCATATAGCTATGGAGCACAAACAAATACTGATAAAAGTTTTGCCTCAAACCATCTGTTATCACATATCAGAGCAGCTTCAATATTTTCATGTCCATTACTGGATCATAATGCTATAATCTTTAACATTATTTTAAAAACTGACAATCTAATACAGCACATGAAGTTACCAGCATACATTATTAAAATAAAAGGATTCAAGGACTGTTATGCTAAAGAGATCAACAATTTCATAGAAATAAAAATGAATAGTGAAGTAATTGACATTGCCCTGTGGGATTCACTAAAGGCTTACTTAAATGGAAATGTTGCAAGCTGGTACATTAGCAAAATAGGACTACACTACAGGCCAAAATAGATATACTAAAGTTAAATCTAAAACCAAATGACATTATCAGTCAGTCTGAACTTAAAAACCTAAATACAAAATATGTTAAAATTCTAAATTATAAAGTTTCAATAAACTTAGATAAACTTAAACTCCAGGCATATTCAGTAAACCCTTTAAGCTTGCAAAAACTTGCTCTTAGATCAAAGAAAATGAATAAACTAAATATACCACATATAAATAATAAAAAAGAAAGTAGAACATATATTAAAGATATTTTCAGGCTTTTAAAATATTTTATGAAAATATAAATAATAATACAAATAACCTAGATAATGATGATATAGTTGAAACATTTCTAAAGCAAAATATAAATAATAAATTAACAAGTGAACAAATAAAAAAATGACATACTATTCACTTTAACAGAATTAAAAGATCAAATAAAAAAGTTGAAAAATAATAAGGGGTTGGGCTTAGATGGTCTTACACCAGAACTATATAAAATACTTACAGAAGATTCAGTTAAAATATTAGATGAGGTCTATAAAGAAATAAAAAAAAACTGCTGAAGTCCGCCATCATGGAAATATTCCCTTATATCACCTATTTTAAAACAAGATAAGGATCCAACAAAATGCTCATCATATAGGCCCATTTCACTTTTAAATGTGGACTATAAGATGTTCATGTCCATTTTAGCTAACAGAATTAATCTACTTATACCTAAACTAATTAACAATGATCAAATTGGGTTTATTTTAAATAGACAAATACAGGCTAATATGATAAGAATACATACATTAACAGACTATGCAAATAAAAAGAAAAAATAACTTTCTATCATTAGTCTCGATTTAGATAAGGCTTTTGACTCAGTTAGTTGGTCATCATATATGTTTAAAATACTTAAGGTGTATAAGTTCTCACTTGAGATAATTGCATTAATTTTAAGTTATACAATGAGTCTTGTGCTTATGTGAAAATAGGTTATTTTCTTTCTAATGCCTTTAAATCTAAAAAAGGCACAAAGTAAGGCTGTCCATTACCACCTTTATTTTTTGCATTAGCTACAGAAAGTACAGTTGTGTACACTTACCATAAATGTAGATGTTCGAGTATATTCACTGTTGCAGTCATTACATTTGGGTAATCTGTTGGCAGGTTACCCTCAGTTGGCCTGAATAACAAAGTCTTGGGTTCTGCATTGGTTTCTGTCTCCTCTTCCATGACGTCAGGTCATCAGGGGTATAAAACATGCAGCCAACACCATTTTAATCAGTTTTTCTTGCCCCAGATGTCAGGTGCCCTCCAAATGGGGAGCAAATTTATATATATATATATATATATATATATATATATATATATATATATATATATATATATAAATAAACAGTAATATATGAAAATGCACTTTCAGCAACATAAACTTTACCTTCATCTAAAAGCAAATACACCACAAAGACTTTGGAGTACAGTGAAGGAAAGAGAAGTTATAGAACAGGGGGATGGCAGGTGGATAACCCGGACTGCAACAGTGAATACACTCGAATATCTCCATTTATGGTAAGTGTACACAACTGTACTATGTTCTTCATGTTTCACTGTTGCAGTCATTACATTTGGGTAGAATCCCAAAGCTATGGATGGGAGGATGGAGCTAGATAGCATTAGGAGTGGCTATAAGGCCCTGCAGAACTGCAGTGGCAAAGCCTGCCCTGGATTTAGAGAAGAGAGGCAAATGATAATGCTTTGTGAAGGTATGAACTGAGCTCCAAGTAGCAGCTTCTAGAATGTCTTTGGTTGGAACTCCTCTGAGAAAGGCTACTGAGGTAGAGGTAGCTCTGGTGGAATGTGACCTGATTCTCTTGGGTACAGAATTACCATGATGCAAGTAGCAGAAACGAATGCAGTGGCTTATCCACTTAGAAACAGTCTGCTTTGATATAGCCTTCCCCTCTGATCCTGAAGCAAATGCCACCAGTAGTTACTCAGACTTTCATCGAGATTTGGTCCTGTTTAAGTAGAATCTTAGTTGTCTGTGTATGTCCAATGAATGTAGAATCTGTTCCCCCTTGTTCCGCGGATTTGGGTAAAATGTTGGCAAGTGAATGGTTTGGTTACCACCTTAGGCATAAAAGAAGGACTGGTCCTGAGGGACACCCTAACCGGGTAAAATATAATAAAAGGCTCCACAGCCATGAGAGCCTGTACATCTGAAACCCTTTTTGCTGAAGTGATTGCCAAAAGGAAAGCTGTTTTCCAAGACAAAAACTTTATATCCACAGTAGCTGCTGGTTCAAAAGGAGGCAGGGTGAGTTTTTCCAGCACAAAATTGAGGTCCCATGCAGGAGTTGGTGATCTTCTGGGAGGTCTTAAGTTTTTGGCCCCTCTAAGACACTGCTTTAGCAGAGGATGAGAAAAGATGGGAGGCTCCGTGTTGTAATGAGCCAAGATGGCAGAGGCATAGATTTTTATTGAAGAGAAGGATAGGTCCTTGTCAAGCATCTCAGTCAAGTATTGTAAAATCTGAGAGATATTTGGTTTTGCTGTGTCTGTTCCTTGTGCTTGGTTCCAAGCGCAGAATCGCTTCCATTTATCAGCATAAGATTTTCTAGTACTAGGCCTTCTGGCTTCCAAAATGACATCCATAACAGATTTACTGAGAGGTGTTGTTTGAATAATTACATGATCAGCCATGCTGCAAGGTTCAGAGTTTGGAGCTGTGTGTGCAGAATTTGATTGTTCTGCTGAGACAGTAGATGAGGTATTTGAGGCAAGTTCCAAGGAGGGAGTTGAGACATATTCCTTAGAATTGGGTACCAGTGCTGGCGAGGCCAGTCCGGAGCAATCAGGATCATTTTTGGTTTTTCTTGTCTGACCTTTGACCTTTAGTAAGACCTTGGAGAGAAGAGGCAGAGGGGGAAAGGCATAGACTGATAGGTTTTTCCAACTGAAGGATAGGGCATTCACTTTCCATGCTTATCTGTGATAAGTCCTTGTGCAGAATTTGTCCAGTTGATAACTTTGGGGAGAGGCAAATAGATCTATGTCTGGGTTCCCCTATTTCTGTGTTACCATGCTGAATACTTGTGGATCCAGTTTCCACTCGTGTGGGTCTATAAGATTTCTGCTTAGGTCGTCTGCCAGAGCATTTTGTTTTCCTGGCAGGAATTGAGCTTGAAGATGTACTTGGTAAGTCAAGGCTGCATTCCACAATGCCACGGCTAGTCTGCAAAGGGGGTAGGAATGTGTTCCCTCCTGCTTGTTTATGTACCACATAAAGTACAGTTTTGTACCTACCATAAATGTAGATGTTCGAGTGTACACCCTGCTGCAGTCATCACACTTGGGTTATCCTGTCATCAGGCGGTTCCGCAGTCGGCTGGAATTCCAAAGTCTTGGTCCAGCGTCGGTTGTTGTCGCTTCTTCCCTGACGTCAGTGCGCCAGGGTTATATATAATGCAACTGATGCCATTTTCTTCAGTTTTTCTTGCCCCAGATGTCAGGTTCCCCCAAAAAGGTGGTCAGTAATTGGTACCAAATTGAGTAAACTTGCACAAACACAAAATCCCTTCAGCTATAAGCAAATACATCAGGAAGGAATTGAAGAAATTTAGCCAGTAGGTCAGAGGGGATGGAGGGAGGGTAACCTGGACTGCAGCAGGGTGTACACTCGAACATCTACATTTATGGTACGTACAAAACTGTACTATGTTCATCGTGTTACCCTGCTGCAGTCATCACACTTGGGTTGAATCCCAAAGCTAAGGATGGGTGGAGGTATCATAGAGGGTTAGAGCAGGCTAGGAGGCCCTCCAGAACTGCAGTGGTGAAGCTCGCCCTGGTCTTAGAGTAAAGTGGTAAGTGATAATGTTTGGTAAAGGTTTGTACTGAACTCCAAGTTGCAGCTTCCAAAATTTCCTTGGTTGGAACCCCCCTGAGAAAGGCTGTAGAAGTAGCTGTTGCCCTGGTAGAGTGGGGCCTAATGTTAGCAGGAACTGTTTTTCCATGATGGGTATAGCAAAAACGTATGCAATGACCTATCCATTTGGAAATGGTTTGCTTTGATATAGCCTTCCCTTGAGAAGCTGTGGCATAGGATACAAAGAGCTGGTCAGATTTTCTGAAAGCCTTAGTTTTGTCCAAGTAGTAACGAAGTTGCCTGTGAATTTCCAAGGAATGCAGGAGTCTCTCACCTTTGTTCTGTGGATTTGGGAAGAAGGTGGGTAAGTGGATGGTTTGATTTAAAGCCACATTGGAAAGCACCTAAGGCATAAAGGAAGGATTAGTTCGTAGAGAAACTCTGTCTCGATGAAAAATGAGGAAAGGTTCCACTGCCATTAGTGCCTGTAGCTCTGAGACTCTTCTAGCTGAAGTTATTGCTAGCAGCAGGGCAGTCTTCCATGATAGGAACTGAAGATCTGCAGAGAAGACTGGTTCAAAGGGAGGTAGCGTTAATTTTTCCAGAACAAAATTGAGGTCCCGTGTTGGTGTAGATGCTCTCCTGGGTGGTCTAATGTTTTTTGCCCCTCTGAGGAACTGCCTTAGAAGTGGATGTGAAAATAAGGGTGGATCCGTGTTGTAGTGGGCCGAAATAGCTGAAGCATGGATTTTAATGGAGGAGAAAGAAAGTCCTTTGTGCAACATCTCAGTTAAATACTGTAGAATGTGAGGCATGTGAGGTTGAATTGTGTCTTGACCTTTAGATTGGTTCCAGGCACAAAACCTTTTCCATTTGTCCGAATAAGCCTTCCTGGTGCTTGGCCTGTTAGCTTCGAGAATAACATCCATAACTGCTTGGGAAAGAGGAGCTGGCTGAATGCTTAGCTGATTTGCGATGCAGCCAGATTTAAGGTTTTGAGCTGACTGTGAAGAATCTGATTGTTTTGTTGTGTGAGTAAATGGGGAATTTGTGGTAATATCCATGGTGGGCCATGGGCCATATTCCTCAATAGCGGGTACCAGTGCTGGCGTGGCCAGTTTGGGGCTATGAGAATCAGTCATGGTCTCTCCTTTTTGACTTTCAGAAGTACCTTTGTGAGGAGAGGCAATGGAGGGAAGGCATATACTGTCAGGTTTTTCCAACTGAAAGAGAGTGCGTCCACTTTCCACACTTGATGGTGAAGTGTCCTTGTACAAAATTTTGTTAGTTGATAGTTTTGAGGGCTGGCAAACAGGTCTATGTCTGGAAGGCCCCATTTTTGAGTTATCATTGCAAATACTTGTGGATCCAGTTTCCACTCGTGGGGATCCATGATGTTTCTGCTGAGGTCGTCTGCCAATGTATTCTTCTGTCCTGGCAGGAATTGAGCTTGTAACTGAACTTGGTAAGCCAGAGCTGTGTTCCATAAGGTCATTGCTTGCCTGCACAGAGGGTAGGAGTGAGTACCCCCTTGTTTGTTTATGTACCACATTACTGTGGTGTTGTCCGTCTTTATTGTCAGTTGTCCAGGATGTAGTAGATCCTTGAAGGCTGTCAGTGCTTTCTGTACAGCTAGCATCTCTTTTTGATTGATGTGCAGATTCCTTTGATCTGCAGTCCCTACGCCTTGAACGCACTGTCCTGCCATGTGAGCCCCCCAGGCATAATCTGATGCATCTGTTGTGATAGTTTGCCTGGCTAGGGGCAAGGTGAAAGGCTGACCCTTGTTGAGGTGACATGCCTGTGAACACCATAGAAACTCCTGTTGTAGGCAGGGAATGAGAGATATCATTGTGTCCAAGCTGTGGCTGTGTTGAGACCATACGCTTTTTAGGTACCACTGTAATTTCCTCATATGCAGATTTGCAAATGGTATTAGTAGTATGCAAGATGCCATGAAGCCCAAGGCCTGCAGAATTTTTCTTGCAGTTAATTGGGCCTTTGTTGCCATTGTTTTGAAATATTGAGTCAGTTGTAGTTGTTTTTCTGGCGTCAGATAAGCCTTCTGGGCCATTGTATTCAAGCTGGCACCCAGGAATGTCATATTTTGTGTACCCCAGGCAATTTAGTAGATGTTTCACAAAAGCCAGATGATGTAATAGAATGTCCTTGCTTTCTGCTTGGATGAGGCAGTCATCCAGGTATGGGTATATTTGAATTCCTCTTTGTCTGCAGTATGCAATTACTGGTGCCAGGCATTTTGTGAAGACTCTGGGTGCAGTAGATAAGCCAAAGGGCAGTGCAGAGAATTGGTAATGGGTTGAACCTGCAATGAAATGGAGGTATCTTCTGCAACTTTGTCTGATAGGGACAACGTTACTAGCCATGCTTTCTTGCCCAACATGGGAAGAAGCTGCTGTAGTGTTAGCATCTTGAATTTGGGTACTTGTAAGTAAGTGTTTAGAAGTGAAAGGTCCAGAATTGGTCTCCAGGCGTTGTCCTTTCTGGGCACTAGAAAGAGTCTTGAGTAAAATCCTTGACCTTGCTCTTGAGTAGGTACCAGGTGAATGGCTCTCATGTCCATGAGAGCTGTAATTTGTTTTTATGCCTCTGCCCACTGATTTTGTGGCAGGTTTGGCATTCCTCTTTTCATTGGCAAGGTGTGAAAATGGAATCTGTATCCTCGTAAAATTATGTCTAGGACCCATTTGTCCTTTGTGACAATGTGCCAGTTGTCTGAAAAAAGTGCAAGTTTTCCTCCCAAGGGGGCTGCCAAGAGAGTGTTGCTTGGCCAGATGAGGTGTAAGTCATTGAGTTTGCCTTCTGGTGGATTGAGACCTGTCTTCTCCTCCCTTCTGCGTTGTAGTGCCCCATTGGCGAGGTTTGTACTGGGCTTGTGGTTGTCCTCTGCCCCTTGGGTGTCTGTATTTACCCCTCTGTGGTCTGTCTGTAGCTGGAAAGGACCAATTTTTTGTTAGCCAGTTTCTGCTGAAGCAAGGGGGCTGTACCTGTAGGAAATCTTTGACTGTCTGCATAGATTTTGCCTTATCCTCCATTTTCTTTAAGATTTCTTCTGCTTTAACTCCAAAAAGAACATCCTGCTGTAAGGTAGCATCTAGAGGTTTTGCTTTAACATGATCAGGTAGAGTTTGCTCCTTTAACCAGGCATGCCTACGTATAACAGACCCAGTGACAGCTGCTCTGCAGGAGGCCTCCAAAGAATCAAACCCACATTGTAAGTTATGTTTGCCCACCTGTTCAGTGGCATGCAACAGATCCTGCGTTTCTTTCATTTCAGATTGTTGAGGGAGAGTGGTCATTTTTAGCTTTAACTGAGAGATTAGAAATTGCTGATACTTAAGCATGTGAAATTGGCAATTTAGTGCCCTCATAGCTAGAGTGGCTGAGGTGTAAACCTTTTTCCCCCACCTGTCTAGTGCTCTGGAATCCATGTCAGAAGGTACAGGATTTTTAGCCATAGAAGCCTTAGCCCCCTTGGGACCCTGGGAGATTGTCTCTGGGTCAACAACAGGGCTTTTGTAAAGAAATTTGTGGGAATCAGGCACTCTATAATATCTGTCAGGCTTAGCCAGAGCAGGAGGTAGAGAATCAGGGTTAAAACTGGATTCTAAGTAAACATCATCCACAATGTCTAAAACTGGTGGGATGGCAAGTGGTCTGTGTTGGGGGAGTAAAAGAAACTCTCTGAGCCTTTTCTTCGAGTCAGAGTATTCCTGACCTTCCCAGTGAAAATGTTCCCTCATAGTGTGTAAAGTTTCCCCAAAGGAGCAGTCTTCAGGAGGAGAAGCTGAGGGAAAGGAATCCTCAGCATCAGAATCTTCATAAGGGGAGAAGGAGTAATCTTGGTCCTCAGAGGAGTCTGAAGAAATGGACACTTGTTCAGAGGATGCATAATCTTCCTCTTGTCTAGGCCTTTTGTCAGGAGGGGGCTGGGAACCCCTGATTAAAGTGATCAAATCTTCAGCCATTTTGAACATCTGTTTCTTAGGCATGGGGCCTTGAACAGGGGACTGAAGTGCAGTCTTTTTAGATTTAATAGGAGTCTTCGTCTTAGAATACGATTTAATGGTGAGCATCGTCGGTCTGAAAACGCCTTCAGAAACGGATGGCGTTTCTGCAGCACCAACATCTTTTTCAGCAATGTCGTCGGTAGGGCCTGAACTAAATGGCTGCGTCGGCCTGGTACATTCCGTCAAAAAATCTGAAGTGGTCTCGGGTTCTAGATCTGTGGTAGTCAGGGGCTGCGTCGGAGTCTCACTGAGGACCGGAGAACTGGAGGCCGGACCAGCCGAGGCCACGTAATCTGGCTTAGGCCTGGGCTGTCTGTCCTTATCCTTGCGTTTTTTGTGCACGCCGGTAGTCGGTTGCTCCGACGGCATGGGGTAGTTAAATTTCCTACCGAAGAAGTGTCATGCGAAATCAAAGCGTCTTTTAATAGTACACTTATTAAACCTAGCACAAAAACGACAACTAGTGACGTCGTAGTCTGGGCCTAGGCAAGGTATGCAATAAGAATGAAAATCCTTATGAGGTATTTGCTTCCCACAAGAAATACAATTGTTAACTTTTTCTGACATCAGTCTGAGGCAAGAAAAGTTTCCCCAACGGGGTACTTAGCTTTATAGAAGACTTCGGTCTGAAATTTGAATTTGAAAATCTCAGTAGTCGGCCGACCGGCACTTGCGAACTGCTTCTGCTTCGGGCACCGCACAGCAAAAAAGACTGGAGAAAATGGCTTCGGTTGCATTATATATACCCTGGCACACTGACATCAGGGAAGAAGCGACAACAACCTACGCCGGACCAAGACTTTGGAATTCCAGCCAACTGCGGGACCGCCTGATGACAGGATAACCCAAGTGTGATGACTGCAGCAGGGTAACACGATGAACATCCGTGGTATTGTCCGTCTTTATCAGTAGTTGTCCTGGATCAAGTAAGTCCTTGAAGGCTGTCAGGGCATTCTGAACAGCTAGCATCTCTTTCTGGTTGATATGCAGATGCATTTGTTTTGGGCTCCACATGCCCTGAATGAATCTCCATGCCAGGTGGGCCCCCCAAGCATAGTCTGATGCGTCTGTAGTTAGGGTTTGGGTGGCCGGGGGTAGAGTGAATGACAGTCCCTTGTTCTGGTGACATATCTATGCCCACCAAAGAAACTGCTGTTGTAGGCAGGGAATGAGAGGAATCATTGTTTCCAGACTGTGACAATGTTGACTCCATAAACTTTTTAGGTGCCACTGAAGTTTCCTCATATGCAGTCTTGCATATGGAATTAGTAGAATGCAGGATGCCATGAACCCCAAAGCCTGCAGAATGTGTCTTGCAGATAACTGGGTTTTTGTTGCCATCTGTTTGAAGTACATAGTCAGTTGCCTTTGTTTGTCTGGTGTAAGGTAAGCCATCTGGGCAGTTGTATTCAAGCTTGCACCCAGGAATGTAATTTTTTAAGAGGGTACCAGCTGTGATTTCTTTTCATTTATTGTGTACCCTAGGCATGTTAGAAGCCTTTTTACAAATGCCAGATGTTGAAGAAGAATGTCCTTGTGCTCTGCTTGAATGAGACAGTTGTCCAAGTAAGGATACATTTCTATGCTTCTTTGTCTGCAAAATGCAATTACTGGTGCCAGGCACTTTGTAAAGAACCTGGGTGCAGTAGATAAGCCAAAGGGCAGTGAGGAGAATTGGTAATGCATAAAACCTGCCTTGAAGCGGAGGTGTCTTCTGCATGATTCCCTTACTGGGATATGCAGGTATGCCTCTTTTAAGTCTAGAGTCACTAACCAAGCGTTCTTGCCCAGCATAGGCAGTAGCTGCTGTAAAGTCAGCATTTTGAATTTTGGAATGTCCAGCAACGTGTTCGAAATCGATAAGTCCAGTATTGGATTCCGGGCATTGTCTTTTATGGGTACCAGGAACAGCCTTGAATAAAAACCTTGTCCTTTTTCCTGTTCTGGTACTGGTTGAATAGCCCCCATATCCATGAGGGACGTAACTTGTTTCTGAGCCTCTGCCCATTGATTTTGTGGCAGATCTGGCCAACTGTTTGGAATTGGCAGAGTGTGGAAATGAAATCTGTAACCCTTTGATACTATGTTTAATACCCACTTGTCCTGGGTAATTAACTGCCAATTTTGAGCATGAAGTGTTAATTTTCCCCCCAAGGGGGCTGCCAAAAGATAAGTGCTTGGTGATGGTAGAGGGAAGTCATTGAGACTGCTTACTGTAGGGTTGTGCTTTGTTTCCTCCAGATTTGGAGGTGGAGGCACCCCATTGCTTTGACCTGTAAGAACCCTGTGATTGGTATCTGGAGACTTTTGAGTGCCTGGATGTGCCTTGAGAGGCTCTGTTGGACACTGGAAAGGACCAATTTTTAGTAGGCCAGTGCCTACTGAATCTGGGTGGCTGCACATGTAAGAAATCTTTTACAGTTTGCATAGATTTAGTTTTGTCTTCCATTCTCTTTAAAACCTCTTCTGCCTTATTACCAAACAGAGTATCATGCTGTAAAGGGGCATCCAACAATTTGGCTTTAACATGATCAGGCAGATTTTGCTCCTTGAGCTAGGCATGCCTTCTAATCACAGATCCAGTAACTGTGGACCTGCAAGAGGCCTCCAAGGAATCAAAACCACATTGCAAAGTATGCTTTCCAACCTGTTCTGCTGCATGCAATAATTCCTGTAATTCTTTATTTTCCACACAATCAGAAATCAACATCATTTTCTGTTTCAATAAGCCCATAACATGCTGTTGATATTTAAGCATATGAAATTGGCAGTTTAAGGCCCTAATTGTCAAGGTTGCAGACGTATAAACCTTCTTTCCCCATCTATTCAGCGCCCTGGAATCTCTATCAGAGGGGGTAGGATTTTTGGCTGTAAAGGCTTTTACAACTTTGGGACCCTGTGAGATAGTTTTATGATCAGCAGCAAGATTTTTGAACAGAAATTTGTGGGAGTCAGGAACCCTGTACTATCCGTCTGGCTTACTAGGAGCCAGAGGTAGAGAATCAGGAGCCATGCTTGATTCCGAAAACACATCATCAACAATGTCTAATACAGGAGGTATAACCAAAGGCCTATGTTGAGGAAGAAGAAGAAGAAAATCCCTAAGCCTCTTTTTTGATTCAGAGAAATCCTGACTCTCCCAATGAAAATGTTCCCTTAAAGTATGCAAGGTTTCTCCAAAAGAATAATCCTCAGGAGGAGATGCAGATGGGATGGATTCTTCTGCATCTGAATCCTCATAGGGTGGTATAGAAAATTCCTGATCAGAAGAGGAAACAGATGAAATAGAAACCTGATCTGAAGATTCATAATCAGTATCTTGCCTAGGCCTCTTAGTAGGGGAGGAGTTGGGAACCCCTGATCAATGTAATTAAGTCCTCAGCCATTTTGATCATCTGTTTTTTAGGCATAGGGGCCTGAGCACGTGTCTCATGCGTCAGTTTTTTAGACTTAGAAGTTGATTTTAATTTTGTTTTTGAAGCTGGCGTCAGTTTTATGCAAAAATGTTGAGGCCTGAAAACACTCTCAGAAGCTGGTGCCTGCTCAGTGGCTCCAGACCCATCCAAGGGAGAGACATCCATGGGTTCAATACTCTGAGAATCTCGCAGCATACTGGTCTCCACATAGGTCTCGGTAGAGGCCTGTGACTCAAAAGTAGCGGGTATCAGGGGCTGCGAAAGCACATCACTGAGTACCGGTGAACCGGCGACTGGCTTAGGAGAAACTTCATCGGTTTTGGACCTCGACAGTCTGTCTCTGTCTTTTTCTTTGTGTTTTTTGTGAACTCCGGTAGTTGGATTGCTATCCGACGACATTTCAGGGTAATTAAATCTGGATCAAAAATATTTTGAAGCAAAAACATACTGACGCTTAATAGTGCGTTGGTTAAATCTAGCACAAAACCGACAGCAAGGCACGTTATGATCTGGGCCTAGGCAAGGAATACAGTACAAATGAAAATCCTTATGAGGTATTTGCTTCCCACAAGTAATGCAATTATTAACTATTACTGATATCGGTAAGGAGCAAGAAAAAGTTTCCCCAACGGGGTACTTAGCTTTCGTTGAAGACTTCGGTTCTGAAACTCGAATGCGAAAATTTCAGGAGTCAGCCGACTGGCACTTGCGAACTGCTTCTGCTTCGGGCACCGCTCAGCAAGAAAGACTGATTAAAATGGTGTCGGCTGCATGTTTTATACCCCTGATGACCTGACGTCATGGAAGAGGAGACAGCAACCGACGCAGGAACCAAGGCTTGGTTATTCAGGCCGAATCATGGCAACCTGCCAGCAGATTACCCAAATGTAATGACTGCAACAGTGAAACACCAAGAACATACATTTGCTAATAGTATTAGATCCAATAAGAACATTAATGGTATCAAAAAAAAAACAAGATTTTGAACTAAATATTACTCTCTTTGCTGATGATATCTTACTAACAATAGGAAATATAGAAAATTAATTAGAACATATAATTACTTCTGTGAGTCAGTTTGAAGAAATCTCAAACTTAAGATTTATAATAAAACAAGTACATTGATAATTAATAAAAATTTTAAAAAATTATACAAAAATATTCTAACTTCAATTGGAATAGCAATCAAGTGAACTACCTTGATATAACCATTATGTCTAATAGTAAAGAAATGATACAAACTTTCAACAGGTTGCTGATATAATTTTAAGTTTAGTCACAAATTGGAACAAATTCTTCTTTACCATGGAAGAACGATCAATGTTTATTAAGATGGTAATTCTCCCTAAAATATTGTTTGTCTTACAATCTTTAGTACGATCTCCACCAAAGAACTTGATGAAGAAGATAAATAATATTCTGCTTAAATGTTCAGCACCCTAATAAACTAAGAGTTTCCTTTGATTAACACAGAAAAGTTGGGATAATGGTGGAATAGGATTCCTTGATATTCAATTCTATGCTACATCAACAATTGTAAAAGCTATAGCATTGTGGATACATTCCTCTTATGTTTCAAAATGGAAACAAACAAGAAATATTATTAGTAAATAATAAATATGTCATAACCAGTCATAAACAAATAGTACCTAATAGTTTTATCTGATTAAAAGATTTTTGCATAAATGGTATTACACCCTCTTCTCAAATTCCCTAATTAAGTAAAATCATTTCCTCTTTCCAAAAGTTCACATATTCTAACCAGTGTATTAAAGACTTAATATTTTCTCTTTCCAATTGCTTATACCAATGACTGCTTTGAAACTCATAACTTCAACAAAATGCTAGTATTGAAACAAAGTAATTTAATTTATTGGCATCAATTCTTAAATGGTACTAATCTATATATATATATATATATATATATATATATATATATATATATATATATATATATGTATACTGTTGAAAATTTAAGACCCAAATGCAATAAATATTATGAGAATTTGTTAATTTTACAAATATTTAGTGAACCCAGAGGTAAATAAGATATTTAAGTTAGATAAGAAATCATTCCCCAAATTACTGGAATTCTTAATAAATATCAGTAATAACACAATGAAAAATAAATCATATTTGTCAAAAATTTATAAAATTCTTAAGGCAGATTTCACATATTTAGACAAGTCCTACTTGAGCTACTCCTCAAAAATTAATAATGAAGTCTTCTCTGAAGAATACAAGAATTAATATTAAAATATACAAATAAAACTACATCTTCATTATACTGGAAAATTTTCACTTGAAATTTTTTTATACAGAGCTTTTACAATTATGTATAAATCAAAAATAATTAAATGCTGGAAATGGGATTCTGAAATAATAGCTGATTGGATGCATATAATATATGAATGTGAAGTCATCTCTCCTTTTTGAAAATAAATTAACTTTATTCAAGCTTTATGGCCAGATAGATGTAATATTTCTAAAACTTTAGTTTTATTTAATGTTCTGATTTCTTAGGTAGTTTCAAAAACTCAAGTAGGTCTTCTTTGGACATTTCTTGCTATAAGCAGAAAATAAATTACTAAAAGTTGGAAACGTAAAGTTACCCCCTCTAGTGCTGAATTTATTAGTATGGCAAAAATGCAGTAGTGAATTGCATACTATAAAGATGAGAACTTCTAATATTACATATTCATATTAATGTTTGCTTAAAGACTTGCTTGAAAAATAATTGTTGTTGATGTATAACTTTGATGTACTGATCAGCTGTGGACTTGTGTAAATATGTATTTGTTTGTTTTATAACTGATTTGTTTATTTATTGTTTTGATATCAAATAAAGAAAAAAAGAAATTAAAGAGCAAATGCAAGCAATAAATAACAATGACCATATGTGGAAGATCACCAGAAATAGAGACAATTACCAAAACTTTCTAGCCCTTTGCAAATCCTGTTGAATTAACACTAATGGTGCCTAAGCAGTCTACTTACAGGAGAAAAGAGCCCATTAAGTCCACCTTACTCTAGCCCTTTTAGAGGACAAAGATCTAAAAGAGTTTAAATAAGTGTGTTAACTTTTATCTTACAAAAATAAAAAAGAAACATAATACAGACCTGGGAAAACTTTATTTCATCAATTAACCCCCTCCTACCATGTCTAGCTATTAAATCCCCTTACTCCCCTTCTCCCCCAGAAAATCTCTTTGCTTTAAAACCATTTTCACTAGCACAATAAGGACATTCCTAGATAAATCACAATATGGAAAACTATAATTTTTCAGTCCTCTATCTTTACTTCCTTAGAAAGATAATACCTATAAACTGCTAAACATCTCTTCTACATTTTAACATGTTACTTATCTCAGATATAGAACCCCCACACTTCAAGCAAACACTCTTTCATAGTTTGGCTCCCTTAACCTTCCCCCTTCTTTCCCTCAGAATTATAAAGCAGTAGTAAACACTACCTCTTAAATAAAATATTTGAAAAAACTCATCTGTCAATAATGACTAGATCATATAAATAAACATTGTTTCATCTCTTAGGTTTAAAATGGCTTTCACAGCGATCATAACTCTGTAAGTGTTATTTATTCAAATAGTTAATGATACCATTTACATAAATACAGAAAATATTTCCATTCCATTTTCAAAGATTTTCCCCACAACCTAGTTAAAACCTGTTTACTATCACAGTCTTAAAGCCCACAATTTTGAAATACACAATCCTAGCAATGTCACTGGTGCAACAGGTGGCAGATCTGCCTTTGGTGCAAAAGGTTGCGGGTTCTATTCCCACACCAGGTAGATTCCCGATGATGCAGTGCAGCATGGGGCAGGGGTTGCTGCACTCCTGAGTGAGTCATCCTTCATATGAGATGTTAATTGGAGGTCCCATCTGCTTGGGTTGATGGTAGCTCAGGTGTGTGCAAAAAATCCCATGGTACCTACTGAAAAGAATAGGGGTCCTTAATTTACATAAAACATAACTGTTGTTTACAAAATATTTAAATATTTACAAAAATTTACAAATGAACAAACATATAGATATACAATTCTGTTTACACACTCATACTAAATGTTCATCCCTATTAGACTCCCACTCCTTTTTCCATAACAACCATCTGAGTTTACTTAATATTGCTGCTAAAATTCATTTGCTATTAAACATAATTTAATTTACTCTTTCATTCCATATAACCTATATACATAAAATATCTCTATCTATTATTTTAACATATTCTGTACTTCGTCTTATAATATCCATATTTAACCATGTCAACTTTTATTTTATCCACTTTTTATATCTTCAAAACATCTTTTTTACATAGTATTTTCCATAACTTTTTTACTCTTTTACATTTCATAAAACAAATGTTTGTAGTTTCTTCTACATGACAATGTAAATGTATTCCATCACTTTTCTTAAATGGCATATTTCATTTTACTAGCAATTTATCTATTACCAGTCTCCACAATAACTCTTGGCATTCTACTTTCTGATTACACCATTTGCTTCTTATTTTTATAGCTTTATTTTTTTAATCTGTTAGGTTTTCTCATGTTTTGCATAGTAATATTTTATCATTGCATTCCTATACCATATGTTCTGTCTTTTTCTATATCAACAATTTTTATTTTCCACAAAAATATTTTTCTTGGTTAATATTTTATTTCATTTAGACAGAATTTTCTCTTTTACACTGTTTCACCATACCCCAAATTTTATCATACTTATACAACTTTACAACAAATCTCTCATATTTTCATTTATCCACTTTGTACAGATTTAATGAAGTTGCATATACCACTGGGTTGATTAACCCTAAACATCCTTCTTCTTTATTTGCATAAAAAACTCCACTTTTTACTGGGTTAAATCTAGAACCCCATATAAATGAAAAAAATATATCTACAATAATTCCTTTTCAAATACTTTTGGCAACATAAATACACTTGATAAATATGTCATGTTTCCCATCAGTACTAACATATCAAAAAAGCTTTTTTTTCTGAATGATACTTTATATGCTGTCCAGAATAGACAGGTTTGTTTTATTTCTTGAACTGTTTTTTCCCATTGAATTCTACTTACATCCTTACTCCCAAATTTTATACTTTACACAGAAATTTCATTATTTGTAAAATATATACCCCTGATCTTTTCTACATCTAAACCTTTACTTTTCTCTTTTATTTAAAGCATCCCTATCATCTCTAGACATTCGGTTGTGCAAATTATAAGTTCTTTAATCCAAATTTTGTTTCATTCAATTATTATAATGTCATCTGCATACTGTATGTTAACAGAACTGGACTTCTTAACCCTTAAGGTGTTATATATCCTACCACCTTCATTTTGTAATGTATTTCACATACTATCACATTTATAACTAAAGCAAAGAGGTTACAACTCAATGGACATTCCTGTCTTACACGACTTTTCGTGTGTACCTCTTGGCTTAATTGGCCATTTACAAGTATTTTTACTTTATTATTACTATATGCCGATATACATAATTTCCTAACTTTCTCACCATAATATTTCACGTCCAATAGAATCAAATGCCTTTTTAAGGTCTCCCACCACAATTTTTGCTTCTTTATTTCTATTCATAATATTATCCACAATTTCTCTATCATTAATAATTCATGACAACCCTTCCCTTTACACTATATATATATATATATATATATATATATATATATATATATATATATACATATATATATATATATATATATATATCTTCCATAATATTTTCCACTTTAGTTTCAAATCACTTTTGTATAATTTTTACAAAGATTTTATAATCATTATTAGCCAATATTGTTGGTCTCCAGTTTTTTGTCTTCTTCCTTCCTTCTTCCATATGAATTTAAGTATTCCACTGCATAAAACCTTCATTTAACCATTCATTCCAAATCTTTAAAAAATATTTTTTGCCAATCCCTTAAAATTGTATATATTTTTATATCCTATTCCATCTGGTCTGTCAGCCTTATCTATATTGACGTGTTCTAATCATTTATCTGCCTCATTTAAAGAAATATAATTTTCCAACTCTATATTCTCTTTTTCTGATAACTTTTTAATTTCCATATTTTTGACTACCTTTTATTTTCTTTAAATATTTCTTGTATATATTGTACTACATTATTAATCTTTTCCTGAGTTTTTTCTATTTCTCATTTTACATTTTTATTTCTCTCATTACACTACCATCTTCCTTTACTAATCTGCTTAAGTAACTTTATATTTCTCTTTTTCCTTGTAAAAATATATTTGCTTATATAGCAATTGTATTTTTCTTGATTTTTTCATATAATTCTTTTTCTTTTTCACAACTTTCTTTTTTCTTTAAACATTTCTTGTAATTACTGTTCTACACTATTCATGATTTTTTCCTGAGTTTTTCTATTTCTCTTTTTACATTTTTTTATTTCTGTCATAACACTACCATATACTTTTACAAATCTGCTTAATTAACTTGATACTGCTCTTTTTACTTCTAAAAATATCTTTGCTTATGTAACATTTCTTGTATTTTTCTTGATTTATTTCATATAATTCTTTTTCCTTGGCACTTTCTAGCATTATGTTCTGAATCATCCAATGCATCATGTGCTCTTTTATATTTTTCTTTCTATACTTTTCTCACATCATATTGCCACTGTAAAAACATTTTTATAATTTTCATAAATATCATCCACCATTCAGACCATTTTTATAAAATGTTCTTATAGTAATATGATCTTTTTATAACTGTGTGATGATGTGAGGTACTGCCAGCTATGCCAGGAGAAGTAGGGCAGTGGATGTGTAACATATGAGCAGGAGTTTTGTAAAGAATTATACATCACTTGTATAATAAAACTGATTTGTACAGGTGCTTGTGCTGAAGATGTATTTGTAAAGCTGCTTGTGTTAAAAATATACCAACAGTGGGTCCTGCTGGACAGAAAAGAAATACACTTGTATGTCAGACTGTATTGCAACTGTTGAAATGAATATATTGTAACAGAGGATACTGAAAGAGGAGAGGTTAATTGCAGTCCAGGTAACTTTGAAACATAGTCTAGAATTAAATTTCCTGTTTTAGGCAATAAAGATTGTATTTTACAGTTCTGATTGCAGCCAGAATCAAAATGTCTGTGAGAACCAGGACTAGAAATCCTATTGTATCATCTTTATGGGTGAGCTAATTGCTATCCTGGAAGGGTGGGAGTTTCAGAAATTGTTTTATAGCTTCCAAATGCTGTAACACATCTTAGTGAAACTCTATGTGTGGGTATTATAACACATATGTGCTGGATTCTGGTTCAGTTTCTAGTAAAGGGGGTAATGTGGGAACCAGACTCAGATGACCAGATATGTGTGATATCATTCTGTAAGCCAGCATTGAAATGATGCTTTAATACTAGATAAGACAGATATCACAGGACACTCTGTTTTTGAAACCTGACAAAGAAGGACCACTCACACACTTCAGCTTGCCTTGCTCTAGTAAGTGAACTAGAGGACAGTAACTCTTTGGACCAGTCAGAAAAATATAGTGAGATTAGTTAAATATTGTTTTTCTGTATCTCTATGAACTTTCCATTTGTGTTATTTTTAATATTTCCTGTGATTGAAACTCTGGTGTTTATTGTAAATATATATTTAGTAGTCTCATGTTATTGTATTATTTATTATTCAATATATTTAAACTTTTTCATTGTGGCTGGTCTTTTAGACAATATTTTAACCTTTGAGAGCACTTATATTTATTTGGTGACACTGTGGCTGCTCCTGAAAGTTTCCCTGCCTTGGTCAAACATTACCATTTGTATTGGTATTAATTTTACTCAATATAATTGTGTACCCTTATAAGGGCCTTAGAGTAGCTGGTGGAGTTTTCTGGTGGCAGTATCGACCTTATAGTCTGGGCAGAGGGGGCATAGCTGGTAAGTCTGCATCGGCCTTGTGTGTGTGTGTGTGTGTGTGTGTGTGTGTGTGTGTGTGTGTGTGTGTGTGTGTGTGTGTGTGTGTGTGCGTGTGAAAATCAAATCTCAGAGTGTGTGTTAACTACTTGGAGCAGGGACACAGAGCACTGGATTCACAGAGAGGGTGGTGGATGACTTGGCTTGGAACACTCAAATGAGGACTCACCTCTACAGCAGTATGACTGTGGAGTCTTACTTAGGGCTTGGATAGAGAGAGGGAAACCCAGCCCCAGGACTGAGTGTGCCCTCCTGTGTGCTCTTAAGGGAAACTGTGCTTGGTGCAGAGAGCTGCATCTGAAAATACTGTGTGCACTTATTTTTATTCTAAGTGAACATCCCTCACTAGTGTGAGGGGTGAAGATTGAGGCTCCTTGATTACTGGCCCAGAAGAGGACTGTCAGAAACTGCATTATTAATCTGTTTCCATCTTCATTCCACACTTTCTCATTTATCCTTATTATTCATTTGCCTATTTTTATATACTTCATATTTTCCTTTATCGTTAGCCATATTGCAAGATGATCAGAAAACATGTTTGAACTACCTCCCCTTCTCCTATAACTACACCTTCTGATCCTACAAAATAATGCATTTTAGTTCTGTACATACACATTTTGTAAGTCCATGAACTTTTGTTCCACAGCTTTAACTTACCACATTTTATATGTCTAATATGTTTTTTATATCATTTATTTTCTTTCTATGCTTGTCTCTTAAATCACAATTAAATTCTCCTGGTATTATAATATTCATATTTATCACCACTTAGTCTAAAAATCTGATGAAATAAGTTTCCCCTTTCTTTTCAATTAGTATATTCATATAATTATATAAATCTGTATACTTGTTCTTTCCATTTTAAATCTACAATGGTTAATCTTTCCATTTTTGCTAAAGTTACATCTAATATCCTCACTGTATTTTTACAGAATATGGATATTCCAGAACATCTCTCATTTCCCAAATTCCAGATTATCTTTCCTCTCCATAGTTTCTGTGTTTGTAATCTTTCATTTGTTAAAACTATTGTTTCTAATATAATTACATCTATATCAATTGCATTACACCACTCCAGAATTCCCATTCTTCTTACTATATTCTCAATACTATTCACATTCACAGAAGGAATTCTTTGTTTTCCCTTTTCCTTAGATTTATGGTTTCATAAGTTCATAGCTAATTACTAGCCTAGACTTCTCAATAGACCATTCTAAACCTAGCCAATTTCCTTCTCAAAGGTGAGAAGTAAACACTATAACTTGTGTCTGTGAGTCAGACACCTTAACCATTATATCAACCCCAATGATTAGCTGTATATACGGGTCTATATTAGATAAAACACTTAAAAAAAGCGAACGGTGATTAATCGACCCTATGCAAGTGAAAGCTTACAATGTCGAAGTGTCAGAACAGAGATTTCTTTTCCAAGGGAAAAAAATCGCTGTTCCAACAAAAAATAAATAAATAAATAAATAAAACACAATTTCAAACATTACATTAAGTGGGGGGCTTTGCCCCCCACACCCCTGATGTGCTGCACCCCCCCACACCCCCTACTTAACTATACCGACTCCGAGACTGCACTACAGTGCCAAAAAAAGCAAAGTACCTAAGCGGCATTCGAAAAAATGTGTCTTCAGTCTTGTAATATAGACCGGTATATACATCCACATTCTTTCCATCCATTTCCTTTCTTTTTTCTTTTGCACTTATACCTTTAAATTTTCTTTATCTGTCCTTTACCTTTTATCATTGAAATTATCTTTTTTCTTTTATTACCTCCCAATTTATAACTTCTTCATTACTTGTTTCAAACTTTCTGTTATGTCCTCTTCATTATTTTTTCTCATCTAATTTTTCTTCACTTCTACTACTTCTAAAATTTCTTCTCTTTGTCTTTTTCCTTATTTTCATTTTTACAATCTATCAATAAATGTCCAGTTTTGTTTAATTCATAATTTATAACATTTCAATTCACATTTTTGCATTATGTCACATTTCCACACAAATATAACATGTTCTTTTGTCACAGTTACTTATCAAATGTCCTTCTTTTCCACAAAAAAAAATCCTTTCAACATTTATCATGCTTGAAATATGCAGATTTTTTTCTCCTTCCATTTTTAACATAATATTAAAATCCCAGCCACCAGTCCATAAACCTCCTTATGTCATAAAGCTTTACAATGTCCAGTACTTCTTTACATACTGTTTCCAAACATCCTTTCAAAGTCTCCCTTTCTGCTTCTGTTCAAAATTATTTTTTTGTCTGTTTTCCTGTTAAATTCTTTTATCACATGAAGATCCCGTACAGTCTTTCTTTTTTTTATATGCTCCAAGAAAATCTTCCATTGAACAAACAGTCTTAAATATAATGTCACAAAATGTCTCTTTGTTAATAAGACTAACTGCTCTTACCTCATGTGCCTTTACACCCAAAGGAGGTACTAAATTGTCTCATACTTCATACATGTTCATTTATTTCTCTTCTTTACTTTGAATCCTTACCATGTACTTCTATTTTTCATTTTCATCTACCTCCTTCAGGAGTGTCTCTGCATCATCCTTTTGTATTTTCTCTATAATGTTGCCCCAGGAAACATCACTTTCCATTTTCTGGCTCACTCTGCACCACTATTTCTTTAAGCAAATCATCCAGCAATTCTCTTGACTGGAGGGTATAATTATGCATCCATCACTTACTGACTCGTCTCCATTAAACAGATTCCTTTGAAATATCTTTGAAATATTTTCTCTGAATCCTGCAAACATTCTCTGGTCTAGATATTTGCTTTCTCCTCCATTTCTTTCACCACTCTGTGATCTCCTTCTTTCTCCATCTGTCTCTCTGCTTCTACAGGCCACCTCTGCACCTGTAATGGAAATAGGAAGTTCTCCTCCAAAATGGGTCCCACTCACACCAATGAAGAGTAGGATAAGTTCCCTGATGCCCTGGCCAAATTTCCTCTAATAGTATAAATACCACCTCAGGTCTTCCCTTAAAAGAGGCTGCAAGCCTAGTAGGACTAACCCAGTCAACAAAGGATATATAAATAAAAACATTTGACAAATGCTAGTGCTAAAAAAAAAAAAAAAAAAAAAAACATTCAAAACTGTCAGTCACCAACTACTACTGCCTAATCTTAAACATTATAGTTTTGGAGATGGTCCTTTAACTTGATTCAGTAACTATTTATTTAACAGAGCATTCACCACACTGTTTGGGATCAGCTTCTTGCATCGTGGCAATTTCAAAGCTGGAATTCCTAAGGGCTCTGTTCTGGGCCATCTATTACTTTCCTTACTCATAAATAAACTTTTCACCAGCCAGTATACTATTAAGTGTAGATACTGTTCTAATTATCACATCCAGCAACACAATTAAAACTATACAAAACTGACTCCAAGTATATATATGGCAATGGGCCTAGAAAAATAACTTAGCAATAATCATTTTAGAAAAGTGTCTCTAGAAAACTATAGTCTCCTTCTTAAAGGGCAACTAGACAGTATTTAGACCTAAATTAAAGGAGTACTTCAATAAAGTGTATAACTGCTACTACTTTCTTGACAATGGTTAAGTACACTCATATCCACTAAACTACCTTCCTTTTTCCTTTCTGTCATGTCAACAATTATATATGTATTTGATCACTAAAAGGTGCTCTTTGTTAATTTTTTTTTTAATTTCTCCAAATCTTTTGGGATTCTACTACCATGACAGGAATGAACCCCATTCCTAAGTCAAAGTATGATTAAAGTTCATGAAATTAGTACTGTTTCAATCTTTGATGTTAGCCAGAAGTGCTCTTCGCAGCACCTGCAATATGCCCAGTAATGACTCATTTTGCAATGCATATGGAGTTATATGTATCAGTAACATATCTAAGTACGACTGTAAATTATTTTTTATAAGACTTGTTGCTCCTACTACTATTGGAACTGTCTTGCTATCCTTCTTCCACACTGCCCTCATTTCTTCCTGCAAATCCTGGCATTTTCTCACTTTGTGTCTCTCTGTATGTTAGTGTAGTCACTGGGTATAGCAATTTCAATGATCAATGCTACTTTTGTCTTCTTTTCATGGACTACTATATTTGGTTTTCTTGCATCTATTTTTTGAACTACTGGTAATAGGTGAACCCATGTGATATTAACATCATCATTTTCTATAATACTTTGTGGCTCAAGTTTCCAGTGTTTTTCAGCTACTTCAGTATTATAATATTTGCACAATTCCCAATGCAACAGTCTTGCCACATTATTATACCTTTCAGTATACAGTTCTTCTGCCATTAGTATATCACAACCAGCAACAAGTGTGCGGCTGTTTCAAATTCTGTTTTACAAAACCTACATTTATCTGTTTCTCTCACATGTTCAATGGACTTTGCTAACCAATGTGTACATAGTCTACTATCTTGGGTCGCCAATATTAACTTTTTGTCTTTTGGTTTAAATTCAACTCTTCTTAAGCATTCCTATGTTCAGTCCTGATCAACATGAGGTTGTTCTAAGAGTTTTCTATACTTACAACTATATTTATGCATTTTCCACATTTCTTGCCTTTGCATCTGATCCTTCACCTTATATTCTTTTGTTTGTTTTTTTTGGCACATTCAGTAGCTGCCTGATTTTTATCTAGTTCTGGTTTGATTTCCATTCCCACTTGATAGCGATATGCTTCTGTTAAACTAAGCAGATAAGTCATCTTAGACTTATTCTCCTCATGTTAGAAAACTTTCACTATGTTCAGGTCTTGTGAGGTCAGCAGATATGTATGCAGTCCTATGAGTACAGATCTATACATGTAATCAATTTCAAGGAGGCCCATACCTCCTTCAGAATGGGGAATATATAGCCTTGGTATACACTGATCTATACAAATCATTCAATAAGTATCCTTCTTGTTTTCCTGTCCAACTGATCCAATACCTTTTGGGGCCAGACAGTCACTCCAAAACTGTAAGTTAGGACATTAAGACCCAATTGGTTTATACCTTAGACTTTGTTCCAAGATGTCAACACTGTTTTCACTATTAATTTTAGTCTTCTAAAATATTCCTTCCTAAGTTTTATTCACATTTGTTCATGTTTTATTGCTGATCCTTCATCAATTCCCAAATACTTACACACTCTCTCTTGCTCAAGTTCTTTTATATCACAATCCTGTCCCAAAATTATGTTTTCTTAGTGCTGCAGCTTTCCTGCTTTAAATGTTGCTTTTGTACATATATCAAGACCAAATGGCATTCATATATAATCTGAAAAACTTTTGACCACTTGAAGTTGTACTTTCATTTCCTCATCTGATGATCTATAGAGTTTTTAATCATCCACAAAAAGAAGATGAAGTCTTTACGCTGTTTTCTGGGAGCCAAATTATACCCATGCTCTAATCTGTTAAGTAGACAACTTAATGGGTTAAGGACAAGACAAAACAGCAGCGGTGACAAAGAGTCACCCTGGAATATCCCCCTTTGAATTTTTATACCTGGAATAACAATTTGTCCTTTATCATGGCTTAACTGCAAAGTGGTTTGTCACTGTTTTATGTTTACTGTAATATAATCGACCAGTTTAGGGTGTATCTTCTTCATTTTTAAGCAGTCTTTTATCTATGAATTATAGGATACTGTCAATTGCTTTTTTGTAGCCTATTCATTCCATACTTAGATTCTTCCCCTTCTTACATTTCTCAATTATGACTTTATTTAACAACAAATGATCCTTTGAGTCATATGGTTTTCTTTTGTTACCCTTTTGTTCTGTTGCCAGTATTGAGTTTTCTTCTAAATGACTATGAACTCTGTCAGCATCAATTCCAGTGTATGTTTATATGAAAAATTCACTGATAAGTAGGAGTATTGTTTTCCCTGTTGTTAACCTGGTTGGTGTCTGTTCAGGGTGCGCAGAAAAATAGTTTTTACTCATGGCTAAATCTTCATGTAAAGATGTTAATACTTTAGCCAGAAGTTAGGTACTGCATCTCAGCCTGGGGTTTTCCAGTATAGAGCTTTTCCTAACTTTTTTTCAGTATATCTAGCTGTTACTTCATCCCATTTCATATCCTGTATAGTTGAAATTCTTATTCTTTCTTTTACTTCTTCTGTCCATTTAGCATCGTTGTTATGTTCCACAGGATCTTCATAGATATTTCTCCAAAATGTATCTATTTCTTCTTTTTTTTGGTGGTGTTTCAATTACTTTTGCCTTGTTTCCCAATTCTCTATAAACCATTTTTGGGTCATCAATAAATTGCTTATTTTGTACTTTTTCTTTACATTTTTCTGCATAGCTTTTCAGTTTTTTCTGCTTGTGCTGATATTTTTAATTTATTATTTGTGATTTTGCATGGCAGATCCTGATCCATTCTAATACTGCTTGTTACTTTTATGATGTCTATCTTCTGAGTATTTTTGTTGATCTGTTCCCTCTTCTATATTCTTCTAACAGTGACACTGCTTGTCTTAACCGCTTTATAGTTTCCTCTATTTTATACTTCCATGACGGCATTTCATTTCACCCCTTACTGCCCTTTGTTTTTGTGGTAAAACTTTATCTGTTATTAATTTTGCTGCACAATAACATATCCTATTTGCTTCTGTTATATCACATCAGTCTCTACGAAAAGTCCTAATTACTGTGTTCATTTGTTTTATCAAACTTCTAATTTTTGGGGTTTTATTGATTTTCTGTAGTTTCTTTCATTGACCTCAATATGTCTGTCCATCTGTATTAAATCAAACAATTCTTCTCTTAGATCATTTTCTTCTAAACTGAGGGCACATTCTTTGTTCTCCGTTTCCTGTGAGCATTCTACAGAAAGTTCCAGAGCATCTTCCTGTGCCACATTCTCTTTAGTTTCATCCTGTGTTATCCGTTGCTCTTTCATATGGAAACTCACTGACCTATCACTCCACAACATTGACTGCATTAGAGTTGCCACAGTTTCCCGTTCCTTCCCTTGCTGTGCAACACCAGCTGAACTTTTGTACTGGTTTCCTGTGGAAGTCTAAAGTATCTTCATATGGCAACTGATCAGAAGTTTCCCCCTCCACTGGTTTCTCCTTAACTTGGGGATCCCTCTATTCTGCTGTGATATTATCAGAGTTAGATTTTCTGTACTAAATCCTTTACTTTGCAGGTAGTTCATAACCTCAATTTCTATTTTTTAACTTCTCCATTACTAATCCTCTTTTGTACTTTTCCTCTTTGGTTTCTTATTTTTTATATTGTAAATTTTCCGTATCAGGATGCCTTTGCCTGTATTTCTCTTCAAATATCTTTGCAGCTGCTCTTTTTGTATTGATTAGTTTTGCTTTTTCCTTTGAATAAATATTGCACCATGTTAAATTTCTTTTTCTTTGCCACATCTATATTTCTTCTTCAGATGTTTCCTGCTCCTCCTGTTTCGTCTTACCTGGGGGAGTCGTTGTTACATCATGCTGTGATATAACCTGTTTAGACTTACTACGCTAATTCCTTCATGTCACAGGTATTCTATAACTCCACCTTCTATTTTTTTAACTTCTACTTTACTAAACTTCTGTTTTACATTCCCTCTTTGTGATCTTATTTTTTGTATTGTGAAATATTCCATATCTGGATGCCTTTGCCTGCATTTCTCTTCGAATACCTTTGGGGCTGCTTTTTTGTATTGATTAATTTGGCTTTCTTTTTTGCATAAATATTGCACCATTTTACATCTCTCTTTCTTTCCATGCCCATATTTCTCTTTTATACCTTTCAAAAATCTCTAGATTTTGTTCTTTATATTTTTGCACTTCCTCAGTCGCTTCTTTTTCCAAATGGACCCAGGTTTCTTGGTATATATATATATATATATATATATATATATATATATATATATATATATATATATAATGTTTTTCATAAATCTGTTGCATTAATGAACACAAATTCTTTATTTGAAGTTTCTGACAGTTTTTCTTGTGCAAGTATTTTTCTTTCCTCTAATTACTCTCTTAATCTTTTTGTACAGCTTCTGTCTATAAATTCTGGGCTTCTTGCATAATAATAATAACAATACATTATGTCTTTCTTATCCTCAATGGTCCTCTCTATCATCTTTAAGGCTCTTTTGGGGCCTATCAGTTTTGATAATTTTTGTGGATTACTACTTCCTTCTACAAGAGGGGCCATCTTCCCCCTGGGCCTGGCCTAGTCCCATTGTAGAAATGTTTCTGTGTCTTGAGGATTCTACATTGTAATTTTTTTCCAATCCTGGCACCAGTGCGCGCCTTCCAGGACTGGGCACTTTTTTATCCAGGGTCTTATGCACCCAGCTATCTTTTTTTTATTTTTAACCTACTTCTGCCCATGATATATGCTATATAAAATGCAATCTATATATCAGTGTCATCTTGGTGAAATTTTGTGAAAAACAGAGTCTACTTCACGAACGTACTCACCAAGACATGAGGGTGAATTCAATTCCAGCAATACTACTCTCCTTTGCTTGCTGATTTATCATCTCTCCCTGCTTTTTGTTTACAGAATAATTTGTCCATTGGCTATATATATATTAGTTGTTTAGTTTAATAGACTAGATATGTTCACAGTTCTGAAACCACTGTTTATGTCTTGTATGTTCTTCATAATTTTACTGCTGCAAAATTATTTTGTATTGCTTTTATCCCCTGCAGCCTAGTTAAAACCAGTTTAGTATCACAGTCTTGAAAACCACAGTCTTGAAATGCATGATCCCACAACCATAACATTGAAGACCAAAATGCTGAAGACCACAATTTCTAACAATTTTGAATACCAAATCCCCCTACTACTGTAAATCCAGGAACAAGTGCCTAGAAGGGTCATCAAACCAAATATGTTAACATGATTCCTGCAAAGGGTGTGGACCCAGGAATGAGTGTTAACAGAGGTCCTGTATGGGAGCAAGTTTGAGAGCTAAACTCTGTGGTCTAAAGCACTTTGCCCTTTCACACAATGGTCCCGGGAATGGGCATTTTAAGATTGTGGGCTTCATGACTGTGATACTAAAATGTTAAAACAAAGGGAGCTGTCGGTCTTCCTCCTGTTTCTTCATTTTTGAATTGTGTGTGCCGTTTTGTTTTGAAATTATTTATAATGTGTACAGTGATGTATTTCCTTGAACATTGAATAATGCTGTGTTGCAGTCTTCTTCTGTAAATGAAAATGATCCACACATCATCCTACCTATCTGTACAGAAATAAATACATAACTAAATGCAATCATAATTTATGAAACAGGTAATTATTTTTCCAGGAATCTGGTGGTTAGGTGTGAATTAGAACAGCCTAAAGCACATAGAAATTACCCAGAAGCATACTTATCCATTTTCAAAAGAATAAGGAGGTATTTCAGGGTTGCATTAACCATTTGAAATGTAAATCGAAACAGTGAAGCCTGAAACCTTACCACACCCTTCTGTGTGAGGAAACTGTCTAATACTCTATCATACCTTACGATATTCCAGAAGATAGATTATTACAGTATGTAAAGCGCACATGGCATACTAGTAGTAGGCATTATTTACTCATATTGTTGTTGGTCCAGTTCTTCTAACAGTTCATTTCTTATCCACCCATTTAATCACCACTACATGTCTATTTCATGCATTCTTGGCTTTAAGTACTACTTTTGACAGTAACAGCTACTCAAGATATCAGCTTTAATCATTTCCAACCTTAATCTTTAAGATACTGATAAACTGTGGTGTAGAATAAATTATATGGTGTGTGTGTGTGTGTGTGTGTGTGTGTGTGTGTGTGTGTGTGTGTGTGTGTGTGTCTGTAGATGCACTGTTTTAATAATGCTGACATTCCAATAATATTGTATGGTGATATGGGAGTCCTCTACTCAAAGAAAAAAATATAAGATTGTTGTTGGAGTACAGAACAATGCAGGTGAGCACCTAAGACAGAATTTTCTAGACTTATATAGAGAAAAGTAACTATGGCAAAATTCATCTCAGTTATTGTAAAAAGTATTTAGAATCTGGCATAAAACCTAGAGGTCTACATGTTTTAAAGCACTCTACAAAGCTTTTTAATTTTGATGATCCCGCAGTAAGTGTTTTTCTCTATGATGGGTCGCAGCAGCTCTTCACTGTATATCTAAGTGGATTCAGATTTGTGATACTGTAAGACAAAATGGTCTAGCTACTGAAATTAAAAATATACATTCAGATTTACAAACAGAACATTCCTCTAATGAACTAAATTCTGTTTTAAAAGACATTAAAATGATTAAGAAGTGAAAGGAACACATTCTGTAAGTCAAAAGAAACAAGCTACAGTGTGATAATAATAAGCATCAGAAGCTCTTGTGGGAAAGGGGAAGGTCAACCAATGCGAAGAATGCACAGGATGATGCAAGTTTATGTTTGAGTTCAAATGAGTCTGTTACCCATTGTATTGCACCCCACACTAAGTCAAACCTCATATAATCAAACTCAAAACTTTGAAATGTAAAATGTAGAACGTAAAAAAAAAAAAAAGACAACTTTTTATCCCCACACTCCTACTAATTATATAGTCTAACTCCAAGATGACACTGTAGTTGGGAAAATAAAAATTTCCCATCTCTGCTCTTCTGCAGTCTCAGAAGGAAAAAAAGGCAGCAATTTGGGGAACTTTCAATCAACAGTAATGGTTTTTAAGCATTTAACAAGAAAAAAAAAACTGTTAATAAAATCTGAGCCACCCATTTACAGACATTTTCAGACTCCGATTGTTTATCTCTGTACTGTTCATTTTTTTTGTATAAAAGTGGCACACCCATAAAGCAAATGATTCAGTTATGGACATTTCTCAAAATAGCTTTTATAGCGTCACTTCTTTATGGAGAAATTATTATAACTAAAAAGATCTATAATGATAGATCTGATTTTTTTATATGAATTTGAGAGGGTATGTGAAACATTTTTGACTTGTGGGTAAAGAAATGAAGATATGGTTAATGCCTAACAGACTGTGCATAAGAAAACTAATGCCAATTTACTGGGTTTGCCAGTAAATAGATATAATACAGGAGATAGATTTTATCAGTCTAATTATGATAACACAGAAAACAGAAAATCAAAATAAATTGTTTTATTCAGTGTATGTTATCTGATCATTTTTGATTGTTCAGTAGATAGTGGCATTTATTGGCATGCGATTCTTTTCTAGATAACATACTATTTGATGTGCCACTTGTTTATTATTATTATAGAGACAGAAGTCAGGATATTTTGGCAGAAAGTCATTCTGTACAGGCAAAGGAAATTCATGGGCCCTGAATTCAAGACCATAGGGGGGGATCTCCCTGTTATAATTGTAGAATTTACCAACATGCTGTTATGAGTTTTCATGAAATCATTGGGAGAGGGTGCACTCTAGTTGGCAGATATTCATTTAATACTTATATAGTGGTATACGTAGTGCCATGCACTTGTCTTTCCTTATATAGGAGAAACCAAGAGAAAATTCAAATGTAGTCTCCATGAGCACTAGAGTAACATTAGAAATGTTGCAAGTAATAGTCGCATGATTTCTCACTTTTTTAGAATGTCATCATGGCTCAGTAGCCATTCTTAATGCCACTGTTTTAGAGGGTGAAATGCAATTTTTTTTGGCGGGGGGCCAAGTGAAAGATTTGTTATTATATAAAGTTTTTTTTTGTTTTTATTTTCAAGTATGGCACTTTAAAGTCATATCAGAAACTGGGAAGTATTAATGATTTGCTGTTTCTTAATTGTAGTTTTAATTGCTTCTATTGTTGATTGTTTTTCTTATAAAAGTTGTTCATGAAATGTTTTGTTTGTATACTCTTGAGAAGGTTGATGCTGGAGTACAAGGAGTAATCAAAATTCTTCCTAAAGCCATTTTTCATTTTTTTATTTTATTACACTACCACTTTTCCAATACAAAACTGGAGGTTTGTGACTCATAATGATAGGTTGTAAATCTTCAAAAACCTAAGAGCATTTCTAATGGCCAGGTCAGAGCAGTCAGTTATTATATATTGAAAGGTTTGAAGGGATAATCGCACAGCACAAATTTGAATTACTATAAATCTTCCTACCTAAACATTGCAATGGGTGTGACATTTTACCAAACTGAATTGTCTACCATGTAAATACCCCTTCATGGCAT
Source organism: Protopterus annectens (assembly GCF_019279795.1). Classification (NCBI taxonomy): domain Eukaryota; kingdom Metazoa; phylum Chordata; order Ceratodontiformes; family Protopteridae; genus Protopterus; species Protopterus annectens. Next base: position 549,301,029 of record NC_056745.1, on the reverse strand, counting down.
CAGATACCCACTTTACAGTTAGGCATTCCCTTTCCCTGACTACATCCTCTCTGCATTGTTCACCCTTCTGCTGCTATAGCACACACAGTGCTCTTCACCTTGGGATAGTACTCCCTATAGCATTGATGACACCAAACTCATTGTGTGTGTGTGTGTGTGTGTGTGTTTGTGTGTGTGTGTGTATATGTTTGTGTGTAGATATTGCATGTTGTCATCATCAACCACCATTTGACCATTTTTACATAGGGCTGGGCTGTCACATCAACATTAGTGTTTGTGACTATATCACCTACAATCAATATATGCTTTTTGAATACCTTTTAATTTTTTAAGGAGCCACCAACAAGGTTTCAGAATATAGGATCATTTTTTTGTTTAATAAATGCTCTATTTCAGGAGATGACTGAACCTTGAAAGCAGCTTACCCTCTTGTAAAATCTGTGAAAGGACATGCAAGAGTAAGTCTATTAAGCAGACATTTCCAATAGTTTCCATCTCATTCAAGAAAAGCCTTTCCCTGTCTTTTAGTGGAGGTTAAAGGTCACTTTTTCATAGATTCTGTTTTTCTACTTCTGGTTTTACCATACATTTTCTTGTACGATTTCCACTTTAGTTTGCATTCATAATCAAATCTGACATCTTATAGATTCTGGCACAGACTATAATTTTGCTAAGTGAGACTCCCTGTCTTCTGAATGAATGACCACATCATCCAGGTATGCCACTACTTATTAGGAAAGAGGCTTCAGTATTTTATCCATCAGTCTTTGAAAGGTAGCTGGAACTTCAGGTAAGGCAAATGATACCACTATGACTGAATTAGACCATCAGAGGTTACAAAGGCTGTTTTTTTTTCTTTAGCAGAGGAGATAAGTGGTATCTGCCAGTATCCCTTCATCAGGTCTAGTTTTGCTAAGTATCTGGCCTTTTCAAGGATCTCTATATACTCTGGGAATGGGATAGCTATCAAACATTGATATAATATTCAGTGCTCATTTATTTCTTAGGAGAAATTGTTTGGATTTATGCTTTTGCCCTCCTGACAACAATTCCTCTAAATGGACTTCAGGGAGAGATTCTCTGGTCTCTCCTCTATGAAATTCAGTTTGCCACCTCACAGTAGAACATCTCAAATGGCCCCTACCACTTTGTTTTCCATGCATGGCACTAGCACTATTACCTGATCTCTTAAGATAAATTATCTAAAGCAGACTTGGTATAATGTTTGCATTTTCTGGGTTCTTTGCATGTGATTTCTTACTATGGGCATAGTCAACATCAATCTGGCCTGCAAATTAACATAGTGTTCTATAACAGTTTTAAATGGTATCCTTTCCTCTTCCCAGTTTTCCTTAGCAATAGCAAGAAGGCATCCTGGATGCCTGTACTAGAAAAGTTCAAATGATGTGAATCCAGTTAAAGCTTGTAGGACCTCTTTGTTTACACACAGTAAGATAACAACTAGTCCCAGTTTTTACCATGTGCATCAATCCCCAACCTCAAAGGCAATACACAGTTGTGTGCAGAGCATATTGTAAATGGAGCCACCTATAATGAGCCAGAAGACATAGCAAAAATCCTGGCTGATAAATTCAGCTCCAACTTTACCCCCTCTCCCCCTCAACCTTCCCTCAGGAAATATCATCAAATATAACTCCCCCTACTATCACTAGGGAACAGATCCTTAATGCTGTCAATAAGACCAAGAACATTGCATCAATGGGCCCAGACAATATCTCAGGATGCCTTCTAAATAGCATGAAACATGACCTATCAGGACCTCTGGGATTACTATTTAACTGTAGCCTCCAAACAGCTTTCATGCCTCATAAATGGAGAAATGCAACAGTCATCCCTCTGCACAAAGACGGGCCATCTACAGACCCTAGAAACTACAGACCCATAAGTCTTACTAGTCATATATGTAAACCCATGGAAAGAATTATCATGGAGATGATCAATAGAGATATAGTAAACCTCCAGACATTGGACCCAACCCAGTTTGGTTTCGTCAAGGGCAGATCATGCCTACACAACCTGGTGGACTTCTTTGAGAAGGTCACCAAAGCAATGGATGAAGGCAAAATTGTTTACACTGTCTATCTTGACCTGGCCAAGGCATTTGACACAACACCCCACTCGGGCATTGTTGACAAACTCAAGAGGTTAGGTACAAACCCATATGCCACCCAGTGGATAACTAACTGGCTCACAGACAGGAACCAGGAAGTTAGAATTGGGGAGTCCACCTCTACAAAGAGGGCAGTCACAAGTGGAGTCCTTCAGGGATCAGTCCTTGGACCGTTCCTTTTTGGCATTTATTTCTCAGATGTCAAGGCCAATGTCAGTGGTCTCTGGCTGACTAAATTTGCAGATGATTGCAAATTAGGAGCTGTCATTGACTCTCACACTGACACAAATGTTTTCCAGGAGGGGCTGACACAAACAAACAACTGGTGTTAGAGCCATGGACTAAAACTAAATGTCAAGAAATGCATAATAGTATCCTTTGGGAAGTCATCCATCCCTCGTAACTATCCTACTGACACACACCCCTTAGAGTTGACCCAGTAGTCAGGGACTTAGGGACACACATAGATAGTAATCTAGCATTTGACCATCATGTGTCTACAGTGGTGAGGAAATCATTCTATATTTATTTATTATTTATTTATTTAGATTTGATAACCGGGTAGTGTCTGACTGGGCGAGAAGCCCTTTTTCAACAGAGACCTGGGGAAAAAAGTTCCCAAATGAAGTTACAATAGTTAAACAGCATTACATAAAGTACCTTATAAAGATATTAAAATAAGAACTGTAGTACAATAGACTAAATAGCAATACAAAAGTATATAATAGACTAAATAGCAATACAAAAGTATAACAAAGTTGAAAACAGTACACAATAAAAGAGTTCAAAAATATAAAACATAAATTATATTGTATAATAATCACACAGTAAATAAATAGACATTGCAAATACCCTAAAATCAATATCGCAAGTCATATTCACATTCATAGTATTTTACCAACTTTTTTTTTCTTAGGCAAAAGAGCAGTGTTGCTAAGAACCTGGTTGAGAGTAGAGAATAATCTTAGTGTGCAGATGGAGGAGAAGAGCGAGACAGTAATTAACCAGAGGAGGTGCAGGAGCATAGTCAGCAATTTCAGAAATAAATTCTGTTAGCAGCTGTTTGAATTTTTGTGTCAGAGGTGGATAGAATGTGCTGTGGGAGAGAGTTCCAGGTTTTGACTATAATATGAGAATAAAAGGAGTCCCCATAAGACTTGTGGGTTTTGTTAACCTTGAGCAGTGTTTTACCTGTTGACCTCAGTGAGGTAAGGTTAGAATAAGGCTGAACAAGGTCTATATTGCGCAACATATAAACAAAAGTATGGCATCTAAGTCCAAGGAAGTCATTGTTCCACTGTATTTGGCAGTCATCAGACCTATCATGGAGTACAATGCCCCCTTTGGTATGTACCTAACCACGCATATCCAACAACTGGAACGTCCACAGAGGTTCTTCATTAAAAGAATACAGGGTGTAAGTAAAATGTTCTATGCAGACTTCCTCAAGGCCCTATCCCTGTAGTCTGTCTACTACAGGCTTTTGAGAGGAGATCTATGCCTGGCAAACAGGGCACTGTCAGACCCCACTCTGATGGACCTCTTGCATATCCACAAAACAAACAGCACCAGAATTACCCATTCTAAAGACTTAAACCTTGCCTGTGATATAAATAGGTCCTGTTGAAGAGAGAGGTATGTATCCCAGAGACTACCGCATTTATGGAACAGGCTCCCCATCCATGTGAAGCAGAGTTCATCCCTAACCCAATTCAAGTGCAAGTCAGACAATTGGATGGGAAACCAGAAATTCATCCCTGTTTTGGCACCTATGTCTCTAATGGACACAGGTGACCTGTAAACTGTTCATCTCCCAAACACCTGCTTACACTTATCAAGGGTATCAGAACTTGCCAGAGATTTGGGATGCATGGCTAGGCTTATAAAGGTCCTTGTGGTTGTTAGCTTAGTAAACACCCATGAACCTATGAACCTATAATCACTTTCCTTAGCACTGACTTCAGAGTTTTGTTAAACTGTTCTACTATTCTGCCAGTCTGCAGATGGCAAAAAAAATGGTTAAATTTAAGGCATTAATATACCTGATGCAGAAGACTGACATAAAGGGAGCACCTTGGATGGTAAGTATCTTAAAAAATACCATAGTTGTTTCTAGAAGGTAATACGCTCTATTGAAATGTGATATGCTCTTACTGAACACATCCCGAGTGTGAAATGCTATATGCTGAAACATCTCCTATAATTGCCCCTATAATATCACCTACTAATATACAATATTCTGTTATGTTCCTAACATTGTGAACAAGTATTACAGTGTTCTATTATGTATATTTATCCTTATACATACGTGTTCAGCTGTATGTTGTATATATTTGTACATTACATTTTTGGAGCTTTCCTCCCCAATCCTTAAACCCAATCACACTACATCAGGGGACCCTTGGTAATTAGACTTCCAAAAATATAGTAGGGCTTGAGTCTCCCATCCTTCTTAAAATGCAGTACATTTCAATATTTCAATAACTTACTTGTAATACATTGACTAGGGTCTATATCATGTGAGTGAATCACACAAATTGCGAACGCTCATAATATCGAATGTACCAGACCTCAAACTTACTATTGTGGGGGGCTGTGCCCCCCACACCCCCCGCTAAATATATTTCCAACTCCAAGATCACACCACAGTGAGGAAAGGGCAACTATCCCATCTTCACTGTACTGCGATCTCAGAAAAAGCACTTTGAGGTCCGGTACGTTCGATATTATGAGTGTTCGCAATTTGTGCGATTCGCTCCTATGATATAGACCCCCATTGACAAGGCAGACTCAGTTATTTGTATCTGTTGTCCAGTTACACTCTATAAGAGCAATGCCATATAAAAAACACATTTCAGTTTTTGCACATATAATTTATAGTAACTTTGTCAGCATTAGTAGCACAGAACTTAACAATTTCTCCACAATCCCAAATTTGAAATAAATTAACACACTAGTTGCTGCTTTTTGTTTAATACAGATCCTACTACAGTTTTATACTTAGGAGCAGACAATGCTGGATTAAGCATTGCACATTCTACTAAATTTACTGAGTTATTAGAGTTCTTGGTATCATTTTGCAATACCCATTTTCTTATTTTTCTAGGCAAAGTTCTTTTAAACTTGTCTACTGATACAGTTTCTAAAATTTCCAAGACTCAATTGAATGTGCTTTAGCCAGAGTTTTAAAATACATTTTAAATTATTTACCTGTGTCATTAGAGGATCATCTGCATTAAAAGTTCAAATTATAATATCTGACTTCTCATACTTCAGAGGTTATACCAGCAATGGCAAAATATTCTGTCTTATGTTTGTTATAGTCCATGCAATTAATTCTCTCCATGACCATACACAATTACAATGCCTCTCCTGTCAGCTGGGATGACAGGATTTTTGCCCAACCTACTTGATCCCAGTTCTCTGTGGAGTCATAATGCTCAAAGGCCACCATGCAGGATTCCAGATCATCCTCCCTGTATATTTGCTTCATAATAGGTACAATCCTAGTGTTGGCAGCTTCTTTAAACAGTGCAAGAGTAGTTGCACCACTTTTAACTAGTCCCCACCTATGACTCTACAAGTCTTTGTAGTATTTTTTCATGGCTGGAATTACCAGAAAACAATGACAGGAATATAAGTTTACACTACTGTAGGCAATTGATAGCCCTAATATTGTTAGCACTTAACAGCAGTGGTACTATGATAATCTGAAAATGGCATTTTTCTGTCTACCTACCCACATTCTCCACCAGTGTAACATTCAAGGAGACACTGGAGGCAAGAGCTCCTTAAACACAAGTTTTTTTTTTTGTAGCGTCACAAGCAAATAAAAAAATAAATAGCACACTTGGAGTGAAATGAATGCAAAACAGTAGCTTTAGTTATTTTTCATCACACAGTTTTACAATCTTTCTCAGTAGAAGCTGCTTTAAAAATTCTCAGGATGTAGGCCTCAACTAGGCCACATCTGTAGCTGTAAATCCTGGATGTTTCCTTCAAGAATATATCCACAAGTTAGCCCCAACTGGAATCTCACAATTCATACTTCAATGACCTTACAGGCAAGCTCCTGCTCACCCTCTCTGAACTTCCAGTTGACAGTTGAACTTTCTGATTCTAGATCTCCAAGCTACTTCATTTTATATCAGCATAGCATAGCATTGATCAGTGTCTTGTCTACCTAAGACATATTATGTGTCTAATTACTGTGTAGATATTCCCACACTCCAAGCTGCAGATGCTGCAGTACACATTTAAAGAACACAGACACATTTCTAGAATTAATGTGTTACTTTATCGGTAACTATACCTTTTCATTAAAAGTTTATATTCTGCAGCTGTTTGCAAGAGTTGTAGAAATGGTTTGTACAAATGTATGCACTGGAAAGCTAGTTCAATGTGGTTTGAATGTGGGAAAGTTGTTGTCACACATGGAAAACTGAGTGTGAGTGAGGTTAAGTGCCAAAACATAAATAAAAAATAAATTAATAATTTATTTAGATAAATGATTAATTTATAAGAGGATTACCAGCATTGACTTTCTTGTGGGCAGATGAGAATGTTCCCAGGTTTGGGATGATGGGGTATGATGTTACTTGGAAAGTACATTCAAACAGGTTATTTTATAAACTAGTGAGAGAACTTTTCTGGAAGCTCATCGGGGAATTCATTAAAGCTTACACAATAATTTTTACAGTGTGCACGTTGTGGCAGGATGTGCTCATGGCAATGAAAAGTTTTAGATTCAGTAAACTCCGCTTAGCAGCACACACTCATGCGCAAATATGGAAACTTTTGCCATGTGCAAATTACAGAATAGGCAGCTGAATTTTATGCTAATGAAGCAAATCAACATGGTGGAGTGATTCAACATGGTGGAGTGATTCAACAACCTGTAAAGCAACTGTGTAGACACTGTGTTCGTGTTGGCCGTGTATTCCAGAACTTTCAGAATACAGCCACGGAAAGGAGTCTACATGGAAACAAGAGCAAGTAAAAGCTCTTACATTTGTATAGAACTGCCCTTAACATGTAACACCACACATATTCTTACCTAATTACACAGGGTGGATGCTACAAAATCAGTGTACCAATCATAATAATTCCATTTTAAGTGTCACAACATAAATGTAGCTTCGCTTCTCCACTCCCAAATGAAGAATATACTGTACTTGTAAGTAATGCAGGCTGCTAAAATGTGTAGACCTCCAGGAAACAGAGTATTATACTGTAATATAAGCATATGCAGGATGTAACTGATGGATTACAGAATTCGTCTGTCACAACATTGGGCAACCATGCAGTTTCCCTGCATACCCAGTTACTAACCATTTAGATTCCTGGCTGTCAGCACAGTGAAGATGTAAATGAGGTGAAACTCATTAGAATTGTTCAATCTCAAACAAGAGTTGCCATGGAGGGATGTTCACTTCATGTAGGCACTTCCACAGCATTTGTGTTGAATGCATGGCAACAGTAAATGCTGACATCTGGGTGTGTGTGTCAGGTTACACTTGTAAAAGTGAACATGTACAGGTATGAAGGGTGTAAGTGCATGCAAGCAGTGCACAGTTCACAAGTTCTGTGTCATCCTCATTATTTGTTTGTTAAAATGTGTGGCCTCTGTCTGATTAACCTTTTTTTTTTTACTATGCCATTGTTTGTGCAACACGGCACTTAGAACAACCATGAGAAACAGAGGAATGAATGGCATGTTTCTCTGTGTTGTTATGTAACTATTCTTGTGGTAGGACATGTACATGTTAGGGTGGGAATATAGATGGGCCTGGGTTTGACTACATGGTGTGCAACCTTTCCTTCAGTTTCTATGGACCTTATTTGCATGATATCACGAGAATGGAGGTAATATCACATTTTTATGCTTACCTTATTTATGCAAAGGTGTGTGGAGGTGCACATAGCACACTAATGAGCAAGCAACAGGTGTGTTTAATAGATGCTAGTTATAGCATACGCAGGTGAATTACATGTTAATCAACCAATCCAACACAGTGGAGCTATTCAACAATGTATAAACTATCCATGTAGCCTCCATCCTGGTTTTTCCTATATCCTTCAATACCACTGGAGTAGAGACAAGGAAATTTTAACTGACACAATTCTAGGGGCTGCTGTAGCTATTCTACATCTGCATGTACTAGAGGTTGAAGCCAATGCTGATGGTGCTGTTGACAACATGCCTAGGCCAAGAAGGAAAAGAGTGTTCAGGCCCAGGGTAACTTTCCAGGTGCTACATGAGCTGGACATTGCAGAGAACTACAGGGTGGAGAGGGACAAATTACAAGAACTCTGTGAGCTCTGCCGCCCTCAACTCATAGCCATAGCCAACCGAGTGGAACCCATCCCACTGGAAACTTATGTACATGTAGCTCTTAGAATATTAGCTACTGGTACCTTTCAAAGACCAGCTGGGGACATGATGGGTGTGTCACAGGCATCAGCCTTCAGCATCCTTCACCAATTTCTGGATGCTGTGCTCATACATGCCAGTGAGCATATATTTTTCCCCTGTACTACTGAAGAGAGGGCAAGCAATATGGATATGTTTTACCATGTAGCACACTACCTTGAAGTACTGGGTGCCACAGATTGCACTCATGTACACATTAAGGCATCACCTGGTGAGCATGGTAGAATTTACATTAACCACAAGGGATACCACTCTATCAACTACCAAGTTGTGTGTAATGCCCAGGGAATTATCTTGAATGTGTGTGCTGGCAACCTTGGCAGTTATCAAGACTCCCATATCTGGCACACATCACAGCCAGATTACTCAGGGGATGCTGGCTATACCCTGAAACCATGGCTGAAGACACCTATCAGAAGTGCATACACACCCATGGAAGAACACCATAATAAGACAAACTCAAACTAGAAATATCATAGAGTGTTTGTTTGGGCTTCTAAAGTCACAGTTCTGGTGCCTACATATATCCAGTGGAGCCCTGCAGTATAATCCATGCATATGTACACAAATATTCATAGTATGTGCTATGCTCTACAATCTTTCCCATGGAAACAGCTGGTGCAGGATCAGCAAGGGGAAGGGACACATATCTCCCCACCAATGCCTAGGCCATCACAGCCACAGTCAGAGGAGGACTCAGGAATGACCAGCTGCTGTCCCTATAGGCAAAAGTAGGCATGCTCAGTATGCCTTTGCTTTGGCTTAGAGACAATGCATAGCACATTCACTGACCACCTTGGGACCTAATACCTTTCTTCTACTCACATACATATAGTAAAATTGATGCCAGGCCAATCACACAACCTTTACCTCCCCATGTATTGGCTGCATACTGCTTACATTAGACAATATCTGCCCTGAACTAAAGGTGTATCAACTGTTGCATTTGCAAGGTAAGTCCTGAACCTAGAGTGTATTATTTAATAATATTATGGCATACCCTTGTATTTCCTAACTTGGTAAAGTAAGCAAGTAAATAATGATGGATTTGTACAGAAAGTACCATAACATGTGACACCAGACACTTGTTTTCTTATATTTGTCCATTAGTAAATTAGTAGGCATCAGGTATGAAAGACTGACACAGTCATACCTCTGAAAAATTCTGATGTTCCCTGTATGGCCTCAGTTTAGCACCATACCTTTGTTCTGGTAAATCATTAAATACCCATTGCAGTTTCAGACTTCAGACTTGTTTGTGTCATAACAGTAAGTGAGCTTTGTCCTCCCCCAAAATAGGAGTGTACTCTTATTCCTGTCATTAAAAGTAACTCAGCTATGCTACCCCCAAAGAACAGTATATGTGTGTTTGAGCCATCTAACCTGGACTTCATTTGCTGGCAACAGCATACCATATTATTCCCAGTTAATATCCTCTCAGATGTTAAGGCCAATGATATAGAATGGCTTACATACTGCATGTGCTAGGTAACTGAATAATGATAAAAAACACAGAAATATAACAGAGCTGTATATCTGTAAACATAATTATGACAGGTTGTATGATCATTAACTGCTCTATGTCCAAATACAGTAAAGAGATTTAAATGTACAAATCTCAGATGATGGTTTGATAGCAGTGTACATTCTGATGCAGTTGGTTGAGTGAAGAATTACTTAATTTCACTGATACAAAGCTATTTGTGTGGCAAAGGGAACTAAAATATCCTCCTGTTTTCTGAAGCTGTTTTGGTACGAGGGTTCAAATCCTAAAATACACTGTGATGTGTACTATCAATTTTTACTGTGCTTTTACAGATTTTGTGCATGTGTTCCTTAGTTTTAGTATCTTTTCCTCTTTGTCTTCTTTTAATTCCACTTTTGCACAATGTGGCATGTCCTGAAACATGGTTTGGCTAAGCTTATCTTGTTTGTGCAATATGCAATATTGCAGAAAAAGGTTAAAAACAGAATGCTTAGAAAGCAGACACTCAAAATTAGAAAACAGATACATTCAATTAATGCTCTTAGCCATCTCAAAAAGCTGGCCTGGATACAGATGACACCGGCATATAGTAGCAAACACTAGCAATGCGGCTTACGTTTGTGCACTGCTTCTCTGCATGCAAACAGGTTTATCTCACATGCGTGTACAATTTGTTAACCATTGTGCAAATCCAACGCTCATTGCCCTATGGAATTGTAAATATGATATTTTATTATTAGTGTTTATTGTCCAATTCCTTTGTATGACATAAAACTACATGTGGAAATATTGCAAACTAAGGGCACAATATAACTATATGTCACATATTTACAATACACCCATTTGTCCTCCCCAAACTACCCCACACAAGCATTACAATTCTGTGGTCTCATTATTTTTTCTCACACATATATCAACCACAAAAAAAATGTTATACATAATGTTGTGTGCTCACTCATAGACAGGACCACTTGGTGGAGCTCACAGCCTTGGTCTGCAAAACTCAACCAGCTAAGTATACTCAATAAGGGTACTTGTGTTGTTACACAGCTAGGCTTCCAAACAGCCTACTACTATTAGCCTCATATGACACTGTGAAGCAATGTACCTATGCAGGCCTCCCAGCCTCTTGTTATCCACATGGCCTGCCGATGTCATCTACTATAAGTTCACCTGCAGTCTTGTCAAAATCAGACTTGTGCCTGGCGCATGCAATAATATCTGTAGTATGTGTCCTTACATAGGTAGGGGTTCCATTCTCATTGCATTCAACTGGATGTGTGTGTCTACGCAGAAGAGCAGAACTGTGTATCCCACATTTACCTCTCCAATGGCATGGCTTGCCAGTTTTTTGAGAGTTGCACAAGCCTACACGTCCATTTCATGCAGACCTCCAAACCTCTTGTCTCCCACATGGCCTGCCGATGTCATCTACTATAAGTTCACCTGCAGTACTGACAAAATCAGACTTGTGCCATGGCACGTGCATTAAGTACTCTGCTCTGTAGCCTCAGTACTTAGGTAGGGGTTCTACTCCCAGTACAGTCAACTGTTTGTGTGTATGTGTGTGTGTGTGTGTGTGTGTGTGTGTGTGTGTGTGTGTGTGTGTGTATGTCTACACAGAACAGCAGAAGTGTGTATCCCACAGTTACCTTTCCAATGGCATGACTTGCCGGTTTTTGAGAATTGCACAAGCTTACACATCCATTTCATGTAGGCCTCCAAACCTCTTGTCTCCGACATGGCCTGCTGTTGTCATCTACTATATGTTCACTTGGAGTCCTGACAAAATCAGACTTGTGCCATGGCATGTACATTAAGTATTGTATTCTGTAGTCTGTGTACTTAGGTAGGGGTTCTATTCTCAGTGCAGTCAAGTGTGTGTGTGTGTGTGTGTGTGTGTGAGTGTGTGTCCCTACACAGAAGAGCAGAAGTGTGTACCCCACAGTTATCTCTCAAATGGCATGGCTTGCCACTTTTTTGAAAGTTGCACAAGCCTACACATCCATTTCATGCAGGCCTCCTAAACTCTTATCTCCCACATGGCCTGACAATGTAATCTACTATAAGTTCATCTGCAGTCCTTACAAAATCAGACTTCTGCCATGGTGTGTGCATTAAGTACTGTGTTCTGTAGTCTGTGTACTTAGGTAAGGGTTCTATTCTCACTGTAGTCAATTGTGTGTGTGTGTGTGTGTGTGTGTCTACCCAGAAGAGAAGAGTGTATCCCACAGTTACTTCTCCAATGGTATGGCTGGCTAGTTTGAGAGTTGCACAAGTCTACACATCTATTTCACGTAGGCCTTCAAAATTCTTGTCTCCCACATGACCTGCCGGTGTCATCTACTGTAAGTTGACCTGCAGTTCTGACAAAATCTGACTTGTACCATGACCCATGCATTAAGTATTGTGTTCTGTAGTGTGTGTACTAAGATAGGTAAGGGTTCTATTGTCACTGCAGTCAAATGGGGGATTGGTGTGTGTGTGTGTGTGTGTGTGTGTGTGTGTGTGTGTGTGTGTGTGTGTGTGTGTGTGTGTGTGTGCGTGTGTGTGCAGCCTGTGGGACACTGTTATCTTGTCCTCAAAGACACTGCTGATGTCATCATCTATAAAGTGTTGTCTGACACACTCCAAGCTGAACTTGAGCCAAGGTGCTGGCGTTAAGTACTGTGTTCTGTAGTCTGTGCACTTAGGTAGGCATTCTATTCTCACTGCAGTTTTTTTGGAGAGCCATTCCTCTCTCTCTCCAAAAAAGGCACCTGTCCCAAACAAAAAAAATCATCTAATACATAGCTCTCCCTGTTGCAAACATGTCTAATTTGGTCCAATTGGCTATAAAACATGATTACATTGTTGTCACCTCTCTTTCTCTCTGGAGGTTACAGTCCAAATTCAGCTAATCTTTTGTACATATGATCAGTATGTGTATGTATGTGTGTGTGTGTGTGTGTGTATGTGTGTGAGCTGTTGCTGGACTTTACAGTGATCCTTTCACAGCAGCCTGTGGGAAACCATTAGCTTGTCCTGGACAGACACAAGTCTGTCATTACTAGGTTAAACAGTAAGCAAAAGATGCTGTTGTCTACAAATACAAAAGTGAGAATGCAGAAATGGAAGACCACCCTCCTCAGCCTCAATAAGCAAATAAGACAACCTGTGCAATCTCTCACCCAACCTTATTTTCTCTTTTTTTATATTTTCTTTCCCCCATAGCACAGCAGGGTATGCCTGGCCCACAGGATCCACCTGCCCCCACTCAACTGGATATGGCACCAATGCTGAGCACATCTGAGCTTGAACCTGGTAGCACCTCTTGTGCTAACCTTGTACTACCTGGCTCTCTGGTACTTCTGCCCAGGAGGACAGGCCTGTGGTTCCCTCTGAGAGCAGTGGCAGAGGGGATGATTTTATCAACCAAGAAGACCTGCTGGGTTTGGCGCATAGCATTGTGCATCACACTGTGGCTGCACATCTACACCAGATGGAGACACTGCTCTCAATCATTGTACTGAATAAAACAAGGAGATGCAGATGTCAGACACTGCAGCCATCGAGGCAGTGAGGTAACAGAGATGACAGTCCAATGGGTGAGCATTCAATTCTCACTGCCACGCAGCTTGACATCCATGGGTTTGCGAGGTCCGCACTCTTATCCCAACCATGGTGTTCACATACCTCTTGTGTTCTTCACTGTCCCTGCGTCTTGTCTTGTATGTCCTGTTTGGCAGCAGTTGCTTCCTCACCTTGCCAACTTACCTGCCTCAGACATACCTGTATCCCTTCCACAAAATTTCTCTCTCACCAAAAAAAAAGGGGTACCTGTCTCAAACAAAAAAAATTCCCATACATGGCTCTCCATGTTACAAAAGTGTCTACTTGACACACATGATTTGGTCGAATTGGCTACACAACATGATTACATTGTTGTCACCTCTCTCTCTCTGGAGGTTACAGTCCAAATTCAGCTAATCTTCTGTATATATATATATATATATATATATATATATATATATATATATATAAATATAATCAGTTTTTGGGGCACATTCTCAGCATATGTCATATATTCACAATACATACATGTTTTGTCCACCCCCCCCAAGCAATACAACCCTGGGGGTTCATTATTTTTTACACACATATATTAATTGCACTACAAAGTGTAGTATATAATGTTGTTTGCTCCCTCATGGACAGGTTCAGTCAGTGGTGCTGACAACCTTGCTCTGTTAAACTCAAACATCCAACTATGCCCAATAAGGGTACTTGTGTTTTTACACAGCTAGGCTTCTACACAACTAGGATATACTCTATAGATAGGACCTTGGCCTCATATGACCCTATGACTTTATGTGCCTATGCAGGCCTCACAACCTGTTGTCCCCCACATGGTCTGCTGATATCATCTACCAAAATTTCACCCATAGCCATGTAAAAGTCATACTTATGCCATAGCACTTGCGTAAAGTACTGAGTTCTATAGTCTGTATACATAGACAGATAGGAGTTCTGTTCTCACTGCAGTAATCTGTGTGTGTGTGTGTGTGTGTGTGTGCGCGCGCGTGCGCACGTGTGTGTGTGTGTGTGTGTGTGTGTGTGTGTGTGTGTGTGCGTGTGTGCGTGTGTGCGTGTGTGTGTCTACTCAAAAGACTAGATGTGCCATCCTACAGTTATTTTTATAATGGCATGGCTTGCTAGTCCTTTCGTACTTGCAGAAGCCTACATATCCATTTCATGCAGCCCTCCCAACCTATTGTCTCCCATGTGGCCTGCTGATGTCATCCAATATAGGTTAACTTGCAGACATGTAAAAGTCAGACATGTGCAGTGGCACTTGTGTATATTTCTGTGTTCTGTAGTGTGTGTACTTAAGAGTTCTGTTCTCACTGCAGTCAACTGTGTGTGTGACAGATGTTACTTGACATTACAGAGGTCCTTTTACATCAGTATGAGGGACATTGTTATTACCATTTGCTCAACAGACAATGTTGATGTAATCAGCTATATCAGATTATTCATATACAACCATCCCACCAGGCCATGATCAGCCACTGGCCTGGAGCACAGGCAGATATCACCTTAGGTTTATAGCAGGTTACCAGGTAGAAGACTGGTGACAGTGATGCTTTGGGGGTATGTCTGGGGGGGGGCAGGGGTGAAGTTTGCCCCAAACAGTCTGGTAGCAGGTCAGTGATATCCTTAGGCTGAGTATGGGTGGTGCTGTTCACTACTGGGAACAAAGCTGGGCCTTCACTTTTAGATTTATGACATAGCTAAAGAATGCCTCCTGATTACCTTTAGCTAGGGATGCTTCTTTAGGTTTCTACAAGGCTTTAGAGGATTCAAGACAGCCAATTTCCTTGTTCAAGCTGTACAGGGTGTCCTTCATCTGCTGAGTCAGTTCCCTCTTGTTCTTAGACATTACTTTCTTCCACTTGTTGTATAACCTATGTATGCTTGATGCCCATCAGGGTGGCTTGTTTTCTCTGAGGAACTTGTTTTGATCCATTCATGTTCGCCAACTTTATTCATTTGTATATCTATTTATACAGGCCATTTGTATACACCTCTGTATAGCAGTCATAGCTTACAGTGGTAGCAGGGGGTTTACAACCCTTTATGGCATCAGTTAGGAGCCTACAGTTTGCTTTGGATAAATGTTTCATCCTTTCTGCTCTTGACGGGGTCTCAGGTATGATTGTGAATGTGAACAAGACTGAACTGTGATTTGACCAGGCCAGGGGGGCAAACACACAGGGGTTAGTGCAGAGAACAACTATGTTGGTCAGTACTAAGTCTAGGACATTCAAGCCCCTTGTGGGGGAGCACACTATCTGTTACACAGCATGTGTATTAACAAAGTCCAGAAACTTTAGGGTGAGTGTGTTTGTGCACATATATGACTCAAAATTGATGGAAGGATAGTTGAATTTACACATGACCAAGGTGTTTGGCTGTCTAGTGAGTGACTCAATTAGGTCCATGTAGGCAGAGTGGTCCTCGTGGTTCATGGCGTGGGACCTGTAGCTATCAATGATATGGAAGGGGTTTTACATAGGGTTAGTTTGACATGGAGTAGCACTACAGAGTCGTACTCTTTGACCAGTTGTGTGGTGTATTTGTCTTTAATAAAGATGTATGCACCTCTGCCATTGGTTCCTTCATGCTCATTTTGACATGTGAATGTGTGGAAGGCATTGTACCCCTGCATGGACAGGGTGATCTCTGTGGCCTTGAACCTGTCTGTGTGCACAGACATGGGCATCTTCCAAGGCAAGGAGTTCTTCCAATGAGTTCAGTTTCTGATTTATACTTCTTGCATAAAGCAGCATAACCTTCAGTTTGTGGCAGATTATTTATGTTGGGAATTTATTTGTTCTGACATTGCCTAAAAAGGCCACTATAGGGGAGGCAAGCACCTTCATATAGTACAGTGAGGTACGTCTCCAGTCATTCATTGCAGCATGGACTATGACAGTCATAACAGTACTTGTATTTGAGAGACTTGAGTGCGTGCATGATCTGACGGACCCTGGCACCTGACAGGCAGCTTACTGTGACCTTCTCACATATGATCAAGACATTTGATTTTGAGGTGTTTTGCCTGAGGGGCTTATTGGCTGAGACACTGGTGTGTGTATTATTATGTGTAGTGTATTCTGTTGGGTCTACATTGTGTGCAGTTGGTTTTCACTTGGGAGGTCTCCAATCTTTAGTTAGGTTTCTAGTGAGTACCTCAATGTATGTGGGTTTATTTGTTGTGAGCTTATGTGCAATCGGTGTATTGTGTGTACTGAGAACATGTTTAGTATCTGGTTTGTTGTTAGGTGTGAGAATTGATTCCACATTCATAGTACAAACACAGCTCTCACATGTTGTAATAGTTTGTGTTAGCAGTAACTGGTTGTCAGTATACATGAGGCAATTGCTCTGTTGTCTCAGGATGCCCATGTAAATCAGGCTGCCTGGATAAATGGTGGGAAACTGTTCATCCATTATGGAAGGTGCAAACTAGTGGGGAGTGATCTAAATGGACCGGGTTTAGGTGTAACACTAACAAAATGTGGCTATTCTATGGAGGGCTATGGTTACAAAAATGTGTCAATGTTTCACAGTGCACAAATGAGTTGCTGCAGGGCAGTAGTGCAAGCTCTGAGCAGATATAGTAAACCAAGTTCAAACCCCCATAAACACAACACTAGAATACAAGCAAAATTAAACTATTTTAAACAAGTAAAAAAGGGAAAGGCCAACAGTGAGCCTTAGTCCAGCAATCCCCAAGTCAGATGGGTTCTTGGCTGCATAGTTCTGCCACAGGGGTGCAGGGGGCCACCTTAATGCAAGAGGGCAGGTTTTAGTGCTCCAGTGGTACCAAACAGTCACCTATGCTATAAAACACAGACGTACTAGAAGTACAAAGTGCAGAAAATTGCAATCACAACAGAAGAACAAAAAGTTTACATAAAGCAGCAATCCAGTAGATTATCCAATAAGAGTGTAGATAACAAACCTTTCTAGTGTGAAATAAGAGGTATGGAACACAAGTGATTAAACCAGAACTAATACACTTTCAGAATAACAGACACAATAAGCCTTCAACCAGCAGTTCCTAGCTTAGAAGGGTGTTGGCTATCCTCCTCTGCCACAAGAGTCTACACCACAAACCTTCCTAATGTAAAATAACTGGTTTGGAGGCTAAGAGCTTAAACCACAACCAAGAGACTTAGGACAACAGCCACAATAAGCATTCAAACAACAACTCCAAGCTCAGAAGGTCAAAGGCTACCCTCTTCTCCCACCAGAGTGTTGACTACAAACCTTCTTAATGTAAGACAACTGGCCTGAAACCTAAGTGCTTAAGCCAAAAGTAATAGGCTTAGAATAACAGTTACAATGTAAAGCAATAGCAGAGAGATGACAATGACATGCCAATTATTGTACCCGCATACATCATGTCATGGTTAGTAGGTCCTGTGTTATCTTGATGAGAAAGCCCTGTGGTATGTCTATCTGCTGCATCTGTCTGGTAAGGTTCCTGCAAAAGAAAGAATTATACTGTATTATTGTTCTGATGTGTTTGACTACAGAGTTGTCATTCAATCCTGAGATCTGAATGTGATGGTGTGTCTTATGATGTGCACCACACATATGTACTGGAAAACATTAAAGAGAAAGGTTATAAAGTAATGACACACATTGTACTTCCTGAATTCAGAACCCTTACAAAAGAATACATTAGAAAGTACTGTCATGATGATGCTAAATCTGTATCATTTGGCAAGGCAAATATAACTAACAGATGCAATTATCAGTTCAACAATACATATGCAGATACACTAGGCACTAATGTAGTTATGTACCCTGTGCATCAGACACAAAGCTTTTGTATCCCTGCATCCAAAAGAGAGAAAGCAGGGATATGGCACAGTTATCATCACTTGCACAGGGTGCTTTAAGGGGGCAGGAGGTCAAGGTTGACACAGAAGATTGGTGAGTGTGTGTGAGGGAGAAAGGGAAACAGGAAGGCTGTGTGTGTGTCTGTAGGGGTCTTCCATGTGAAAGTGGCATGTGAGTGTCTGTATGAACACAGCCAAGCTCAGTGCTAGCACTACATCTTGGTATGCTGGACAGGTGTAAACCAGTCATGGTAGAGGTGGCAGTTCATCGCTGTCAGCCCTGACCATGGGAACTGGCTCTGCCAGGGGTTGCATTGGCACCACCATGCCCAAGATCAGATGGAGTGCTGCTACCTGAACATGACCAATGTCTGCTGGACATGATCCCTTCACAGGAATGCCCAGGACCATGACCCCATGGCCCGTCATGTCTGGGTGTGGACATCATACTCCCCGAAGTGTGATCAGGAATGGCCACATCGGCTCTCAGCAGATATTGTGGCTGACCTACGCCTGTGAGGATGCCGTTGCCCTCCCAGCAGACGTTCCATCACAGACACTGCTCGTTTCATGACAGACACCCCTCATTCCAACATGTCATTCATCTGATCCAGGGAATCAGCAACGCGGTGTAGCCAGTCATGCATGTCTGATTGTACCACATCCACAACCCTGAGCATTTGTCTGGAGCACTCCTCACCCACCCAAAAAATGGGCACCTGTCTCACAAAAAAAAAAAATATATCATCCCATACATAGCTGTCCATTTCACACGTGTCTTCATCACACACATGATTCTGTCCAATTCTCTATACAACAGATTGTGTTATGGTCACCCTTCTCTCTGGAGGTGACCATCCAAATTCAGTAAAATTTGTATGTTTTATTCTGGAAGAAGTGGGTAGCTATGGCTCTTTCTTACATCCTTATCGCACATTCCTGTCTTGTTTTCACTTTTTCCATTCCCCTGCTGGCTCCCCATTTCACCACTTTCCTGTCTTTCCCATTTTTTTCTTTAAAGCATAATTGCACAATGGTGCGTATCGCTCATTAACATCCAGCTATGGCAAAAGCAGTTCTAAGTATTATATAGTACTATATAGTTGGATTGGAATCCAGTACCATATAGCCATATTTTAGACACTCCATACCAACTAACACACTTCAGAATTTGGATTTACACACAAAATTATTTGACACTGTTAACATACACGTGGATGGGACCCAAGTACCACTTGAACAAAAAATACATGCATCACTGCATTAACAGGTGGTGCTACGGACTCAGTTGATTAGCAGGTATATTTTAGAGACTGTATAGCAAATGTCAGTCTTAACTGCTGTTGTATACACCTGCTATTTAACTGAATCTGTGGATGCAGGAATTAATGCACTTAATGCAGTGATAAGTTCCTTTTTTGGGGCAAATGGTTTAGCTATAAGTAATACATTAAAGTATTTTGTTAGTAACGTTGGTTATCAAAGCTGTACAATGGAAAGCATCATGCAATATCATGCACTGCTGCTGTATAAAACTAAATGAGTATCCAGCAATAATGTTTTATAAAACATTACAGAGGAAAGTGCAATGCTGCTTCAAAGAAATGTAATGAAGAAGATACATTAGTGATATGAGGAGCCAGCAAGAGGAAGTACAAAGAGAAATCTTTCCTAAACTGTGTCACTTACTATTTAATGTATTAAAAACATCTGCTATCTAAGTGACGCTGTGGCAACAAGTGCTAATGCATTGTTGTTGGAGGTAGATGGTACTGGGTTCAAATACAGGAGGAAGTAATAATACTTTAAATACATCTACTTATATTGCTGCCTTTTACCATTGCTTGAAGTCGGTGTAGACCGTGCACCATCACTCAATAATACTTTAAAGAAAAGAATTGGGGAAGACAGGAAAGTGGTGAAATAGGGATCAAGTAGGGGAGTGAACAAAGTGAAAACATGGCAGGAATATGCAAGAGGGATGTAGGAAAGAATCCTAGCTATCCAATTCTTCCAGAATAAAACATACAACTTTTGCTGAATTGGAACTGGCACTTCCAGGGGGGGGGGGGTGGCAATAACATAATCTGTTGTATACAGAATTTTAAAGAATCATGTGTATCATGAAGACACATGCAAAATGGAGAGCTATGTATTGGACAAAAGCAATTGCAGATAGACAAGACAAGATACAGGGACGGTGAAAGACACATGAAGTGGGTGACCAACATGAATGGGGAGAGGATGGGGAAGCTCGGTCTCATGCACATTGAGGCAGTTGACAGTGAGACTCTAGTCCTCACCCAGTGGACTGTCATCACTGTCACCTCACTGCACTGCTGGTTGCAATGCCTGATGTCTGCACTTCCTATGGGTGCCCCATCCAGCATAAGCATGTGCCAACAGTGTGCCACACAATTCTATGCACCATCACTGGCAGTTCATCACAGATGATAAACTCACCCTCTCTACCACTGCTCCTGGAGAGAGTCACAGGCCTATACATGGGGGCAGAACTACCTGAGGGGCCAGGTAGTGCAGGGCAGGCAGACCGGGTGCTACCAGGTACTGCACCAGATGTGCTGTGCAGTGGTGCTGTAGCCAGTCGAGTGGGGGCAGGTGGATCCCGTGGGTCATTCCTACCCTGCTGTGCTGTGGTAAAAACAAAAAATAAAAAAATTAACACAAAAAAAAACAAGAAATAAAATAATAAACAAATAAAAAAGAGAGATTAAAAGGTTGGGGTGAGAGAAAAAAAGGGAGAACATTAATAACTTCATATGTGGCATACAAAGCACTGATACTATTATTTGACTCTATTCTATTATGTTTACTTTTAACACTACAAACTCCTAACAAGTTTCTTACTTAATTTTAAGAGTGCCTAGTTTATAACAGAAGCAAACTATAGCCAAGACTGTAGCCACAAATCATTGATGTGTGCATACTTGCACATATGCATGTTCCAGTTATACTGATTACAGAAGGTCATTTGTGCCACTGGTATAGAGTTATTAAGTTACATTCCAATAATGATGAAAACCTAAGAGTATTGTATATTTGGAAAGTGTGTTTTTTGAACCCACAACTGAAGAATATGCTAAAATACTGTCCTGTTCTTTTGTCCTATAGACTACTGCATGCATACTTTCCTTTTACAGTTTAGAGATGCATGCCCACAGTTAATTGAGAATATGGCACCATTGCTTTCTGCTACAGACTAAACCATGCATAGCTTATTTTACAGTTGGGATATGCATGCTCAATTTGATACAACTCTATTAAATACCAACTAAGTGGTCTTTAACTTTTAGTGCTACAAAATTACTATACAAAGTCTTATCATTAAAATACTATTTAGACAGTACTGTTCTGATGCACACATATCACATGTTTCTGACATCCTTACTAGACGCACGGCATGGGATTGAACATTCGAGACTCACTCCTCAGCAGCTGTGGAAAAAACAGATTAGAATAGAACAACATTAAGAATACCAGTCTTGACTATATTCTGCTTTTAACTCTAAAAATTACTCACTGAAACTGATACTTACACATCTGTGGGGTGTCCCCTGCCCAATATTCTCTGATCCAAAGGTCGAGGGTATCCACATTCCTCCTCTGGAGGTCATCAAAATGATGCCTGCACTGCTCAAATGTGCCAGGGATACCTGTCACATTGGTTAAGGCCTTGACAACACTATTCCAGGCTTCAGATTTATATTCTGAACCAGAATAGTCCCACTGCAGCAAACGGAGCCCATGCTCCCTAACTAGGAATCCAACAAAAATTTTGGATTCCTGGACACCCCAACACTGTGTCCAAAAGAGCACACACTCTCCAGCAACTCCAGAAATGTCTGCCATAGTTCAAGCTCAATGTCTAATAAGTATTTCCCACCAACTGCAGTTCATATGCTGCTGTTTCCTGCCGATTGCATGTTTCGCGCTTACTAAGAGTATGCACGTTTTGGATTTGCAACATTTGAAAACATTGTGCATTACTTACCATCTCTCAAACAGGGTAGGTGAGGGTGCACTGTGTTTGTGCAATGTTAAGTGATGAGCAACAGTGATGAACAATGTAATTTCTAGCTTATTAGGTATTCAGGCACTTGTGTAAATTGGCTAGTCAAATTTAGCATATATACAGTTCTCCTACCCTTGCAGCTATTACAACAAGAAGGTTGAAAAAACAGTGTATCTTGCACTTCATTGATATAATCTACAATCTCACAACAGTAAAACAAAACTTACACACCCTGTACTGGAATGTAAAAAAATGAATGTAAAAAACTTTTTAACTGTCCTAAAATGATGGTGAGATTGATAGCTTAAGATATTTTTAAGTTTTATTCATATGTAGGTTCTGTTTATGTATACGTTTTTTAAAAAAGTTGTACATTGAGTTCCGTTATATGCTTTGTACTCTATTTAGATAGACACTTAACCTATCAGATTATTTTCAAAAGGTGATAGAGTATGTCTCAATATTTAGTGACATTTAATAATATTCATTATTAAGGTATTTCAAATGTTTTAATTAATGAGAGATATATATTTGTATTTTTGCATACTGCACATTACATCAAGTTCATATGTTTCATATATTATGCTTACCATGTTTTACGTAGTATTTATACATATATGTAAAACATATAATATATATATATTGTTTTTGAGGGATGATCATATATCTTGCATTGCTCATTTTATTTTGTTTATTTTAGGTTTATTCCATTAATTTATGTAATAAGTTCTGTAATTTCATTGCTGCTTTAAGAAATGCTGTGACACTTATTGTATAATGATTTACTGATTGTTTTCAATTGATTAATAATGTAATTAGATGCTTGATTTGATTATATAATCTCGAGCAGTTTTATTTTATTTTATGTTATGGTCTGAGGAAGCGTATTTTATATACGCGAAAGCGCTTACCAAATAAAACTTTTTTTGGATACTTTTGGCTTGTTAGCCTTTTATCTCCGTGGTGAGTCCTATGTTTTACTGCATCAATACTTACCATCTCTCAAACAGGGTAGGTGAGGGTGCACAATGCCGGGCACTGTGTTTGTGCAATGTTAAGTGATGAGCAACAGTGATGAACAATGTAATTTCTAGCTTATTAGGTATTCAGGCACTTGTGTAAATTGGCTAGTCAAATTTAGCATATATACAGTTCTCCTACCCTTGCAGCTATTACAACAAGAAGGTTGAAAAAACAGTGCATCTTGCACTTCATTGATATAATCTACACTCTCACAACAGTAAAACAAAACTTACACACCCTGTACTGGAACCCCATACCATATGCACTCCACACCTACACTTAACAACTGCTGTCATGGGATTAGTGAGATGATATCTGCTACCTTAGTAGTTATTGTAAGGTTCTTGCTGTTAATCGTATGGCAACTCCACTTACCATGTTGGTGCAATGCATAATATTATTAACTGAATGCATCCAATTTTTATTTGTGACTGTCTGGGTCCTGTCTACAACCTGGGTGGTCCATTCCTCCAGTTTGTGTGCTGGTGCGCTTAACGCAAACCAGGTAAGCACAGATAAACATGTTTATTCCAAGCTGTGCATGGTGCAAAAACTGGTTAAATGAAAAAAAGAAATTAAAACACAAAAGGCAGACTGCCTACAGTTTTGTAGACTTAGATATTTGCATCATATGTTTGATATTTGGCCTGTTCCTTGTAAAATGGGTGGTTTATTGTGAAATCACTGAAGACTGCAGTCAATATATAGTGACATACATTTCTGTTCCATTTTGTCCACTCATTAGTTTAGCATTTGAGTAGAAAGATCCACATTCAGCATACAGGTTTCGCAGCCAGTAACACCAGAGGTGAGCTGAGAAACTTTACCTACGCTCGGTGCACATAATTTATATTTGTGGTGTGAGGCTGCACAAAGCCACACAATGAGACGTACCATGTACACAAATACACTCCCTCTAGGCTCTGCACAGAACCTACACATAGTTTATTGACTCCCAGTGCATATGTTGAATTTTCTTTAGAAGTAAATGATTGCATATTGATTCAAAAGCACATCATGTCAGTGAATATGACTCCGATTATGAGTTTTGTTCTCTGTTGCTTAGACTCGAATTCATTACATGGTATATGACACTGAGGACTTTGAACCATTTTTAGAGGCATGTTATATGTAAGAGAATAGCCTACTGCTGCTAACGTAATCCATGATTTAATTGTACACATTTTTTCCAGTGTTTTTCTAGCTGGCAGAGGTTAGCAAAAAGCTGAAAGTCCTGATGTACTCTTGCTGGAATGACTTAACACACTATTAACTAGTAGATGGGTGTCATACCATCAGCTTATTTACCAGCTCCTTAATTGTGCTACTTAATAATTGCACTAAACTCAATATTTCAAGTTATGATGCAGCTTTTTAATTACACAAAACTGCAGTATACTGACATTGCAGTTGCAATCACAGTCTCTGCTTCAAGTGTGAGCTGAGAGCTGCAAGCATTATGGTTACTAAGCTCTCTTAAAGATATGCACACACACCTACACATATATACATAGGAAAGCTGTATACGGAACTGCTGTGATAACATCTCCACTCCTAGGAGAGACAAAATGTCTTTGTAAGTGTCAAAGAAAAATACTTCAAAAGACCAAATGCATAAGGTTCAGTTCAGGTATCTTTACTCTTGCGCAAGGAGACAAAAAATGCAGTTACAGAGTTTGTCTGACTAAATCAGGAAGTGTCACAATTTTTATACCTTTCTTTCAAGACATTGCCCACTACGACTGACGTAGCAGATCACCAGTTCACAATTCTGTTACTTTACAGATGTTTCTCACATTTCTAGCTGACTCTTCAAAGTTTAAAAAAGATTTTTCAGTAAACAGGATGGCCTTGACGACCACCGGTCAATTATAACTTTCTTGCTATGTGATGTTACAAGTCTAGGTACTATGGCTAATTCAAGCACAATGCAAGTACAGATTTCTGAAGCAGTTCATTGCTTATAGTATCTAACTATCTTGCAGCTTGTGCAATTTTTCATTAGCACGAACAGAGCTTATTATCCATAATTTATTTATTTTATTTTTTATTTATTTATCATTTGTTGACCGGGAAAGTCCGACTAGGTTCCACAGAGCCTGTTTTCAGCGGAGGCCCGGGGAGAAATGCCAGCTAGAATGGATCTATAGAAATTATTATCATTCTCCTTTTAATTTCCTGACCTAGCAGAGAATCACCTGCTTTCCAGTACATTTTCAAAGCATAAACATGTATTTTGCTGTGCTAGCAAACTAGGTCAGAGTGCATCTTGCAATGTCAGAAAGCACGATTTCAGAAAAGCATGTTTTCAGTTTCAAATAGAACTAATGCTGCATATAGAATAAAAACGTGTTAATCTTCCCTTATTTAAAATAAGCATTACACACATATGTTAATACATATTTTTCTAACAGTAAGCGACTTTTGTTCCTATCATGCACCCTATTGTACAAACTTTTATTAATGTTTGTGAAACTGAATTTAGAACATTGTTTGAAGAGGGAACTCAAGTCACCTTTTGCAGTATGACAAGACAAGACTTTGATGCTTTAGATGAACTTAAAAATATACATTCGATTGATATAAAACCTGCAGACAAGGGTGGTGGGATTGTCATTCTTGATAAAGATTTATATTTATCAGAAATTAAAGTATTGTTGGAAGATGTTAATACTTATCAATGCATTTCTAAACCAACTGTTAATGGCATAATAGAAAGAGTGTCTTTTTTAATCTTTGACTTACTCATGACAGGTTTAATTAATGAAAATCTTTTTAAATATTTTAACATAAATAACCCCATAGTTCCCAAAGTTTATGGTCTACCTAAGATACTTAAAAATAAGTCCCTTACACCTATTAGACCTATTGTATCAGGTGGAGGATGGTGCACTGAATCATTATCAATCTATGTAGAAAATACCTTACATACACTTCTAGACAATTGTTATAGCATTTTGAAAGACACCAAAACTTTTTTTAGAAAGATTATACACTAGACTTTCTACTTTGGACAGTAACTATATGTTTGTCACTTTAGATATAGAATCCCTTTTTACCACTATCCCTAATGAGTGGGGTATTGAAATGATTAAATCTTTTCTTATCATGAACAGATGTTTTGAAGATGACCATGTCACACTTATCTGTGCTTTACTAAAGATAATACTAGAAAACAATGTTTTTATTTTTGAAAATTACTTTTATCTTCAGAAGACTGGAGTAGCAATGGGCACTGCCTGTGCCAACAGCAACGCCAATGTAACCCTAACACATTGGGAACAATCTATCTTTTTATCTGACACAAATGCCCTATGCGGACATGTCCTTTGGTATGTCTGTCTTGTAGACAATATTTTCTTGTTATGGGTAGGTAACACCAACGAACTCCATTAACTAGTTGAGTATATGCATAGCACCACTGAGTTCCTAAAGTTTAGCTAAAAATATTCTGATGATGAAATAGAGTTTCTGGATGTGACACTAAGGAAATCAGAATTGGATAAAATATGCAGTAGCATATATAACAAACCAACAAGGAAAAATGCATTGCTACACAAAAATAGCATGCACCCCAGACACATTCCTTGTAACATCTTGAAGGGACAAGTATACAGGGTGCTTAGACTACACAATAATGACACTGATGCATGAAATGCCTTACAGATAAGTAAACAAGAATTTTTAGAAAGCGGTTACTCTGAACAAGAAATCAACAAAATGATAGATCAAGCATGGACACATAGAAAGGACAAATGTAGACCCTATTTTAGAAATATTACTAATGAAGAATTAGAGATTATACAACGACCCCCCCCATTAATATTCAAAAACGTGCACGCTGATTGGTCACTGTGCACATTGTAAATCAGAGTTATAGTAATGGAAAAAGATCCAGTCGCCCGGACTTTTTCCATTACTACAACTCTTTTTTTACAGCAACAGAGAATGCAAGATCTCCATTGCTTCACACTGTCTCGCTATGTTAAACGAGTTTAACATAGCGAGACAGTGTGTAAAAAGCAATGGAGATCTTGCTTTCTAAGTTGCTTTCTTGCTATGTTAAATGGGTTTAACATAGCGAGACAGCTTTAAAAAAAGCAACAGAGATTCTCCGTTGCTTTTTTTAAAGCTGTCTTGCTATGTTAAACCCATTTAACATAGCAAAACAGTTTGTTAAAAGCAATGGAGATCTTGCTTTCTCCATTGCTTTTGCCCATAGCTCTGATGTACTGTGTAGGCATACGCATGCGCAGTACATCAGAACTGCCACAGAATACCAGACAGCTGCGGAAGGGCAGCAAGGAGGCATTATACAATGCCATTATTTAAGGAAAGTAATTATTTTTTTTCTTAAAAAATGCCATTGTATAATAGCAATAACCCACTTCTGGGTGTGGGTAATGCTGGATTTACCCAAGGTTGTCTTTGTTTGGCCACTCAGGCTTCGCCCTCGTGACCAAACCACACCAACCGTGGGTAAATCCAGCATTACCCACACCCAGGCGTGGGTTATTGCTATATTAGAACACCATCCACTACTACAGACAGGTTTAGAATTGCTTTCCAGTACTCCAGTGATATCAACAATTACTGTGAGATCATAAAAAAGAACTGGAATATTTTACAAGAGATTCCAGAACTGAAGAATACTATTAATGATACACCTGCCTTCTTCATTAGAAACAATGTCTCTGAAGCAACATCTTTGCAACAAGAACACCATTAACAGACAGTGTGAATCAATGAGAACAGGCACTTTTGCCTGCAAACACTGTTCTGCCTGCCAGTATATTCATTCAAATACAGTCTATACACACCCTACTAAAAAATTTACTATTAGGATTAATTACTATGCAGACTGTCGAACAACTAACCTAGTGTATTTTGCATATTGTAAGCAATGTCATGCATATTACATAGGCAAAACTAACAGACTATTAAAGGACAGGATATTAGAAAACATTAGAGATATCAGGAATCAGAAAGAGAACAATGCACTAGCCAGTCAGGTTATATCAACAGATCCTTCACATATTTTTAGGTTCTTTGTTATTCAAGTCATAGAGGCTAATTTACGAGGAGGAAACATTGGACAATATTACAGAGGCAGCTGAACAGAAATTGATCCTTTTATTAAATGCAGAAAAACCACCAGGTTTAAACGGCACCTTCTCTGTTAAACCTTTCTTAAAAATGAGACGTCTCAAACATTAGTTTTAATATTTTTATCTTATACCTTTTTTATATGTTTTTAGATGTATTTTCATACATGTATTTTTATATGCCTGCTTATTACCTAGTACATAGACCCATATTTACCTATAATAGGTTTTTAACAGTTTTTACTTTTCTGTCTTTTTAAATATATTTTCTTAATGTTTAATTTGATGATAGCCAATTATTCAATCAACAGTCTGTATATAACATGGTCTCTTTTCAGTCTTCTTTGTCTGATGAAGCGACAGTTTGTGGTCGTGAAAGCGCTTACCTTATTTTTATTTTTTATTTTTAATTAAAGAGCCGTTGGTTGTGTAAGTTGAGTGCATTTTTATACACAGCTTACTTACCAGCCCCTTAATTGTGCTACTTAATAATTGCACTAAACTCAATATTTCAAAGTTATGATGCAGCTTTTTTTCTACACAAAACTGCAGTATACTGACATTGCAGTTGCAATCACAGTCTCTGCTTCAAGTGTGAGCTGAGAGCTGCAAGCATTATGGTTACTAAGCTCTCTTAAAGATATGCACACACACCTACACATATATACATAGGAAAGCTGTATACAGAACTGCTGTGATAACATCTCCCCTCCTAGGAGAGATGAAATGTCTTTGTAAGCGACATGTGCTCTAACTGTATAACATCTGATGCATATGATCATTCTTAAATGCAAAATAGAAAACCTAGAAAGGGATTTAAACTAGCATTTTTCTAAAACAATTATTGAAGAAAGTTATGCAATTTTCATTAATATACTAATGAGTATAATTGCAATGCCAATATCACTCAGGGAGTAGCACTTCATGGCCATGGGTAGCATTTGCACCATCACATCAGTTTTCTAGGTATTCTGGATAGTCATGTGATTTATTTGAGATTCAGATGTTCTACCTTTACCTTGAATAAGCTTGATATGCCAGTGCATTTGATGTAATCCATTCAATTTCATTAGCTAAGGATCTTGCCATCTTTGGTTTAGACCCCTGGGTTTGGCTCTCTGATATACAGCTTTCTAAAGGAGACCTCTCAGGAATGGCCTCTCTGGACATGTCTCACAATAGCATCATTATTCATTTGTACAATACTGGATTGTATTTCTTTTGCTTTTTCTACTGTAGCATCAATTGTTTCCCCATTTTCTCTTCCCTTTGGCTTTCGGTGCACTGGTTGATCTGGTTGAAGGACATGTAGAGTTTGGGTAGAATATTTTCAGTCACAGAAGTGCCTGCAAGCATCTTTTGCTTTTTTGGTCAATATCTTTACAGATTTGAAAGAAATAGTCTTTGGTCTCAATTTGGATTCCAGCCTAGGCACAGTCTAATTTGTCTACCAAGCAACAGTTGTGCAGGGAGTACTCCATTAACACTGTATGGAATGGCACATTAAGACATGAGCTCTGCAAGGATCAGGTTGGTGAAGAATCCTTTTAGCACTTTGGACTGCTCTTTCAGCAGCTCCACTGGATTGTGGGTAGCAAGGACTTGGCTTAGTATGAAAGAATCCATACTCCTAAGCAAATTTCTGGAGCTCTGTGGATATAGACTATGTGCAAGTATATGTGATTAAATGAATGGTATGCCATATACGAAAAACAGTCCCTTGAATCTGGCAATAATTTGTTGGGTAATCATTGCTGGAGCATGTAGAAATTCTGACTCTTGAGAGTAACAGTCCACTACTACAAGGTAGTTCTTTCCTTCAAACTCAAATAAATCTGCAGCTATTCTCTGACACAGACATTGTGATAAAGAAGTTTGTGACCGTCACCCAATCCATTGCATGTCAACACAATTTTTTCAACTTCATTGTTCATACTGGGCCACAATACTGATATTTTGTGTCTTTCCTGACACTTAGGCCATGATGTGTTTCACATATTTGTTTAAGCACTTTGGCACATTATGAAGAAGGTACAATAATTCTAGCTTCATAAGCTTCATTCTATCTTCATCTTTGTAAGCCATTGTGTTAAGGCAATTTTGCTCTGACAGTATAGTGTCTGTATACCTAATGCTGTGTCTGTATCTAACGGTTGGACCATCCATCCATTACTCATTTAATGACCCTCTACAGCAAACTGTCATGCCTGGTAGCTTGCCTTAGTCTGTCAAGCCTTTTGGTAGTTAGTGGTTGATAGGCCGCGATGCTCTGTACTTATATGCAGCAACATCCTCTAGCTATCAAACAATGCCTGATCAGGTATTGGGTTTATATACAACATTTCAGTCACAATCAATTCCTTTTCATTTATATGGAATGATGTGGCTTTGAAATATCTCAAGACTCATAAGAAGACTCTGGCATCTTGACGGAGACTTTTACAAATTACATAAATTAATCAATGGAACCAGTGGCTTGTGGTCAGTCTGAAGATGGAAGCTCTCACGCTTCAACATGTATATTGAGAACTTCTCACATGCCCACATGCTCTATTTCTGTACGTGAATATCTTTGTTCTGCATCACTTAGCATTCTGGAATGATAGGTAATAGGTCTTAAAACTCATCCATTCATTTGAAGTAAAGCAGCATGTAGACCACACCCACTGGCATCAGCATTCACGGCTGTTGACTTGGTGATGTCATAGCAAGTGAGCACTGGAGCAGAGACTGACATTTGTGTAAGTTTGCCAAAGGCGTGGCCTTTTACATTCTCCAATAACTAAAGTACACATTTTGTTAGTAAATCTGACAGTGGACAGATCTGGCACAAATTTAACCAAGCAATGTATTACGCCTATGGTATGACATAGTTCAGTTACACAGGTTAGACATTTTGTATGGCTTTGACCTTGCTTGACTCTGGTCTGACTCCATTAGCACTTTTGTTGTGACCAAAACACTGGATTTTTGCATACTAAAACTTCATTTGTCTAATTATAGCTGAGTTTTTAAAGGTTTGGAACATTGCCTCCAATTTTTGTCATCTGTCTAACAGGACTAAACACCAACACATCATCCATGACAGCAATAACACCTTCATGTCCTTTCAAAAGACTGGTAATTGCAAGTTGACACATTTCTGGTGCTGAAATTATACCAGATAACATTAATTTAAAATAAAAACTTCCAATCAGAATAACAATTGTTGTTAGCTTTTGACTGTGTCTCTCCATGGTATCTGGCAAAAGTCACTTGAGTTGTCAAAAGTGGAGAATAGTCTAATACAACTAGCCTAGATGCAGTAGCCTCAAGAGTTAACTGAACCTTTCCCTCATGACTGCACGATTTATCGTTTTCAAATCAATCATATTTTCACACTGTCTTTACCATTCAATAAGTTCAGTTACACTTCCAGTTGCACCAAGTGTTTTCATACATTTGAGTTCTGCCTCTATTTTAGAAAGTACTGAAATGATACCCCTTCTGGTTTACTTGTTTTACTTGCATAATTCTACACATGACAGCTAAATGTCCCATCTTACTGCACTTACAGCCAATAAGTAGGTTTACGTGTGTTGCTGTGCTACAAGTGTGTAGCTTTTTAGGAACAGAAAACTTTGAAAGGGTTGGAAAGTATATTTTGCAGCAATAATGGGCGGCCATGGTGGTGCAGTGGTTAGCATTGCCACCTCACAGCAAGAGGTTTTCCGGTTCGATTCTTGGCTGGGGTGCCTTCTGTGCAGAGTCTGCATGTCTTCCCTGTGGTCGTGTGCATTTCCTCCGGGTGCTCTGGTTTCCTCCCACATCACAAAGACATGCAGTAGGTGGATTGGACACTCTAAATTGGCCCTAGGTGCGAGTGTGTGCATGTGTGTGCCTTCTGTGGAAAGGTTGGGTGCCGGGCTGACAACTCGACACCGTAAAAAGTACAGTTTTGTACCTACCATAAATGTAGATGTTCGAAGATCTACATTGCTGCAGTCCTTACACTTGGGTAGTCCGCTGTCCTCGGTCGGCCCGAATATCAAAGCATTAGGCTGACGTTGGTCAAGGCGCTTAAGACTGACATCAGAACGTCAGTGTACAAATGCGCATGACCGACGTCATATCCTCAGTCTTTTCTTGCCCCAGATGTCAGAAGACCCCAAACAGAAAGGTCAAAAACCAAAAAAAAAACAGCAAAAAACAACCAACCACCCTTGCACTAATCATATGAACAATATATATACAATATGTACAATATTTACAACCCAAACCACACAACCGCCTCTAACAACAGAGGGGAAGGAGGGAGGGTAAATTGGACTGCAGCAATGTAGATCTTCGAACATCTACATTTATGGTAGGTACAAAACTGTACTATGTTCTTCATCTCACATTGCTGCAGTCCTTACACTTGGGTAGAATCCCAAAGCAGAGGTAAGGGAGGATGGCAAAACTATAAAGTAGTAGGTGCTGCCAAAATGCCCTGTAAAATAGCAGTGGCAAACCCAGCCCTAGATTTAGAGTAAAGTGGAAGGTGATAATGCTTAGAGAAAGTATGCACTGAACTCCAAGTAGCTGCCTCCAAAATATCTTTAGTTGCCACCCCCCTTAAAAAAGCTGTAGAAGTGGCAGTAGCTCTAGTGGAATGAGGCCTAATCCCAGCTGGAACTTCCTTACCATGATGGGAATAACAGAAAGCAATACAAAACCCAATCCACTTAGAAATAGTTTGTTTTGACACAGGCTTGCCCTGAGAACCTAAAGCAAAAGAAACAAACAACTGCTGAGACTGCCTGAACCCTTTAGTTCTGCTCAAATAATATCGCAACTGCCTGTGTATATCCAAGGTGTGCAAAATCTTTTCCCCTTTATTTTGGGGGTTTGCATAAAAAGTAGGCAAATGAATAGTTTGGTTTAAAGCCACACTAGAAACCACCTTAGGCATAAAGGAGGGATTAGTACGCAAAGATACCATATCCTTATGGAAAATTAAGAAAGGCTCAACTGCCATAAGGGCCTGTAATTCAGAAACCCTTCTCGCAGAGGTAATGGCCAACAAAAAAGCAGTCTTCCATGATAAATATTTCAACTCGGCAGTAGCTGCAGGCTCAAAAGGTTGTAGAGTGAGTTTCTCCAACACAAAATTGAGATCCCAAGCAGGAGTAGGAGCTCTACTTGGGGGTCTTATATTCTTTGCCCCTCTAAGGAATTGCTTAAACAAAGGATGAGAAAACAATGGTGGATCACAGTCATAGTGAGCAGAAATTGCTGCAGCATGAATCTTAATAGAAGAGAAGGACAACCCTTTGTCCAGTAACTCAGCAAGATATTGAAGAGCCACACTTAAATTAGGCTTAGCAACATCAAATTCCTTTGCTGCACTCCAAAATAAAAATCTCTTCCATTTATCTGCGTATACTTTCCTTGTACTAGGCCTTCTGGCCTCCAAAATAACATTCAAAACTTGCTGCGGAAGCTGAGACCCTTCAGGGTTTAAAACAGAATATGCCAGGCTGTTAGGTGAAGAGAGTGAAGTTTGACATTGAGTAAATGACTGTTCTCTTGAGACAGCAGGTGTGGAATCGAAGGCAAAGGCCATGGAGGCTCCCGAACCAGACTTCTCAGTAATGGGTACCAGTGCTGTCGAGGCCAATCTGGAGCTATTAAAATCATCTTCGGCTTGTCCTGTCTGACCTTTAGGAGTACCTTTGGGAGGAGAGGCAGAGGTGGAAAGGCATACACATGAAGATTGCTCCAACTGAAAGAAAGAGCATCCACTTTCCAAGCTGTGGGATGAAACCTTTTTGTGCAAAACTTTGGCAGCTGGTAGTTTAGTGGAGAAGCGAACAGATCTATGTCTGGAGTTCCCCATGACACTGTCAATTTCTGAAATACATGAGGATCCAATTTCCACTCGTGGGGATCCATAATTGCCTGCTCAACACATCTGCTAAGGAGTTCTGTGCTCCTGGCAGAAACCTTGCCTGAAGATTGAGTTGTAAACTGAGAGCAGTCTCCCACAAAATCATTGCTTGCCTGCATAGAGGATAAGAATGTGTTCCCCCTTGCTTGTTGATGTACCACATGACAGTTGTGTTGTCTGTTAGAACCAACACCTGCCCTGGAAGAAGTAAATCCTTGAAAGCTATTAATGCAAATTGGACTGCTAACATCTCCTTCAAGTTGATATGTAGATGTTGTAGTCTGGCAGGCCACGTGTCTTGTATCCACTTTCCATTTAGATGAGCTCCCCAAGCTTTGTCTGAGGCATCTGTCATTAGAATCTGACTCGCCTCTGGCCGGGTCACAGAGAGTCCCTTGTTTAGGTGACATTCCTGAGCCCACCACAAAAATTCCTTTTGAATGCAAGGTATTATCTGAATGACAGTGTCCATATCTTGGCAGTGCTGAGTCCATACATTTTTGAGATACCATTGTAGCTTCCTCATATGTAGTTTGGCATTGGGAAGCACCAGAATACAAGATGCCATGAACCCCAAGGCTTGAAGGACTGTCCTTGCAGTCAGCCTGGACAGATGAGACAATTGATGGAAGTAAAGTGAAAGATTCTTTTGTTTGTCCGGGGTCAAAAAGGCCATCTGGGATGCTGTATTCAGTCTCACACCCAGAAAGCACATGTCTTGAGAGGGTACTAGACTGGACTTTATTTCGTTCACAGAATACCCCAGGCATCTTAGCACTGCTATCACATATTGCAAATGATGAAGAAGCTCGTCCCTTCCTTTGGCCAGAATCAGGCAATCGTCCAAATAAGGATAGATCTGTATTCCTTTTAGCCTGAAGAAAGCTATCACTGGAGCCAGAACCTTTGTGAACACTCTGGGTGCAGTAGATAAGCCAAAGGGCAATGCAGAGAACTGATAATGAGAAGTCCCAGCTCGAAAACGCAGATACTTCCTGCAACTTAGCCTGATAGGAACATGAAGGTAAGCTTCCTTGAGATCCAGAGTCACCATCCAGTGATCTTTGCCCAGCAGAGGTAAAAGCTGTTGTAACGTCAACATTTTGAACTTGGGAATGTCCAGATAAGTGTTGAGGATAGACAAATCCAAAATTGGTCTCCACGTGTTCCCCTTCTTTGGTACTAGGAACAGGCGTGAATAAAATCCCAGGCCTACTTCTGGCAGAGGAACCGGCTGTATGGCCCCTATTTGCAGCAGCAGAGAAATTTGTTTGTGAGCCTCTATTCTTTGCTGAGGAGGAACGTCTGGCATGCCCTTGAAAGGAGGCAATGTATGGAAATAAAACCTGAACCTTGGTGTATAATATCCAATACCCATTTGTCCTGGGTAATCAAATTCCAATTTTCTTTGAAGAGTGCCAACCTTCCTCCCAAAGGTGCTGCCAGACAAGAAGGTTCTGGCAGCTGAAAAGGTAGATCATTGGGCCTGTTTACGAAAGGACTGGCCCCTGCCCTCACCCGAAGACTGTGCAGGTGAACTCCCTGTTCTAGGTCTGAAAGAGCCCTGAGCTCTACCCCTACCACGTCTAGATCTTCCCCTAGACTGTGAGTCATAAGAAGGGTATGTCCACCCCTTAGCAGGCCAATTCCTACTAAACTTCGGAGGCTGAACTTGCAAAAAATCTTTAACCGTCTGCATAGACTTAGCCTTGTCTTCCATTTTCTTTAAAACTGCCTCCACAGGTGAACCAAACAATACATCAGACTGTAAAGGAGCATCTAAAATCCTTGTTTTAACATGGTCAGATAAATTCTGATCCCTCAGCCAGGTGTGCCTGCGAAGAACTGACCCAGTGGCAGCCACCCTAGACGAGGCCTGTACAGCATCAAATCCACATTGCAAAGAATGCTTACCCACCTGTTCAGAAACATGTACCAAATCTTGCAATTCTTTACACTCAATGCCTTCCGCCAGAGCATCTACCTTAGACTTCAATTGAGAAAGAAGATAGTTTTGATATTTCAACATGTGAAATTGGCAATTCAAAGCCCTCATAGCTAAGGTGGAAGAAGTATAGACTTTCTTTCCCCATCTATCCAAAGCTCTGGCCTCTTTATCTGGAGGAACCAGATTTTTTACCACAGAGGCCTTGACACCCTTAGGTCCCTGACTAACTGTTTCTGGGTCTGCCCTAGGACTCTTATACAGATATTTATGAGCTTCAGGCACCCTGTAATACCTGTCCGGCTTAACAGGAGCAGGAGGCAAAGAATCAGGATTAAGTGAAGCCTCCGCAAACACATCTTCCACAACATCCAGAACAGGAGGAATAGCCAAAGGCCTATGCTGGGGTAAAAGCAAAAATTCCCTAAGCCTTTTCCTGGAATCAGAGAAGTCATGACCTTCCCACTTAAAATGTTCACTCATAGAATGAAGAGTCTCTGAAAAAGAAAAATCCTCTGGAGGAGAAGCAGAAGGAGTAGAATCATCCACATCAGAATCAGAATAAGGAGAATACTCCTGCAAGTCTTCAGCCGAAGACTCTGAAACATCCGAAACCTGCTCAAAACTCCCCAACTCTGGTTCCACCCTAGGCCTCTTATCAGGAGGGGGCAAAGAACCTCTAATCAAAGTAATTAAATCTTCTGCCATTTTGAGCATGTGCTTCTTGGGCACAGATCCTGAAGAACTAGGAGTGACACCAACAGAAGCTAAACCTGGCCTGCCTCTGGGAGAAGCCTTGGAAACAGAAGGAGAGGGCCTAACCACCCTAGGAAGGGAGGGGAGTACAGTAACCTGAGAAGCCCCTTCAGCCTGACCTGCCTCCTGAGAGGCCACATCCTGCAATATCAAAGTCTCCCCCTGGGACTCCAGAGAAGCCTCCGGTGGAACCACCGGTTCCACCGACGCCTCCAAAGAACCGGCGTCCAGTACGGACGACTCTTCTTGCCTGGGTTTAGCTGCTTTGTCTTTGCGCTTCTTCGAAGAAGCGGGCGTCGGAGCATCCAACGGCATATTGTAATTGCACCGCTTCCCGAAGACCAACCTGGCACAATCTAACCTCCACTTAATAGTGCGCTTATTAAACCTAGCACAAAAGCGACACCCAACAACGTCGTGCTCAGGCCCCAAACAAGGAATACACAAAGTATGATAATCTCTATGCGGTATCTGCTTCCCACAAGAAATACAGTTATTCACTTTTTCTGACATCCGGTAAACCACTGAGGCAAGAAAAAACTAAAATATTCCCCAACGGGGTACTTAGCCAACTTTGACTCGGTCTGAAACTCCGAATTCGAAAAATTTCAGAACGCCGAACGGCACTTGCAACGCTGCTTCTGCATCGGACCATGCGGCAAAAAAGACTGAGGATATGACGTCGGTCATGCGCATTTGTACACTGACGTTCTGATGTCAGTCTTAAGCGCCTTGACCGACGTCAGCCTAATGCTTTGATATTCGGGCCGACCGAGGACAGCGGACTACCCAAGTGTAAGGACTGCAGCAATGTGAGATGAAGAACATCTCCACTGCCAATCGTGAGTGGACAGATGATCCGCTGTGGCGATCCCTAACAGGGAAAAAGCCGAAAGAAGAAGAACTGTAATTTTTAAGATTCTAACTCCCTAAATAGTCCCTCTAGAGATTGTGATTCACTTTCCTCTATCACTTTTTCTCTAAAATAAAAAATCAGTGCCTGTTACTAAGTGCATTTCTTTCTTTGAACCAAGAAAATAAAAAATAAATCTAGAATGCATTTTTTATATCTACTTTCGTGTACAGTACAGTGCTGTGACCCAGCATGTGAACAGCTAAAATCTCATATATTTGCCAGACTTACATTCATTCATTCATTCTTCTGCTAATGCACAAAGACACCTTGGGAGTAATCATGCTTTTACTGAATTTGACATTTTCTTTGTATTTTGTCAAACACACATTTGCAGTATTTAAATTACCATGCTGCCTATATATTAATTCAGTCTCTGGCAATCTGAATTCAATTTTCTAAAGATAAATTCACTTCCAGATATAATTTTTGAAACATTTCAGTATCAGCCAGTCCATTCTTTTATCTGTCTCTAATTTGTACATCTTTTGTCTGGTTAAACCCAGAATACAAGACAGCTCACATAACACTTTCACAGACTTTCCCTTAACTTAAACACGAGTCTGAAAGCACCTTCATTATTTCTTTTGTGGCACAGAAAGTTAACTGAGCTTACTTATCACTGATTCATACACAACACTTTGGCCCTCAGAAAACAAAAGCAAAATGAAAATGGTTTCCACTTGCTTGCACATGGTATGAAGTATTTACTTGTATTTCTTTTCTGTCCTTGTAAAGCTTTGATGCTATTTGAAAAAGTGCAAACCTCTGCCTCCATGATGGCCAGGCAAATGGTTCATAAAGTTAAACAGTGCTGTTTTTCAATTACTTTGCAGTTTTTTTTGACTGAAAGTCAGTAAAATATTTTTTCTGATGCAAAATAGCAACTGTTCAGTAAAAAAAATTCTTTTGAAAAGGTCTCCAGAACAGTGAATGAAGGCAAAAAGGTACATACCACACACCTCAACCTGCAAAAAGCTTTTGACACAATTCCCTATACAATCATAGTAGAAAAGCTAAATAAATTGGGAATAAACCTCTATATCACACGCTGGATCTCCAACTGGTTCACAGATAGGATGCAGGAAGTCAAAATAGGGGAAGTAACCTCAAAAAAGAGACAATTCACAAATGGAGTCCCCACTTTTCTATCCTGGGATCTCTTTTGTTTAGTATCTACTTTTCTGAAGTAAAAGCCAGTACCAAAGGGATCTGGTTGACTAAGTTTGTAGATGACTGCAAGCTAGGAGCAGTGACTGAATCCCCAAATGATTCAGCCATCCTGCAGGAAGGTTTTATTCCAAATAAATAAGTGGTGCAAAAATCATAGACCGAAACTAAATGCCAAAAAATGATTACTGTACCCTGTGGGAACTCATCTACTCAGGGGAACTACCAAACTGACAATACAACCCTAACAGTTGACCCAGTTGTTCAGGATTTAGGAACTTATGTGAGCAATGACCTAAATATTAACCTGTGTACACTGTTCTAAGAAAATCCTTCTATATTGTACAACTTAAAAAACAAAGGGATTGTGTCTAGCTCTATGGATGTCACTGCCCCCCTTTACTCAGCCCTCATTAGGCCAGTCATTAAATATAATAGTGGTTTATTAAATATAATGCCTCCTTTGGCATGTACCTCTACAGAC
Source organism: Protopterus annectens (assembly GCF_019279795.1). NCBI lineage: Eukaryota > Metazoa > Chordata > Ceratodontiformes > Protopteridae > Protopterus > Protopterus annectens. The sequence continues at coordinate 549,261,243 of NC_056745.1, read as the reverse complement.
ACATGCAACAACTGGAACACCAACAGAGATACCTTACAAAAAAAGATACAAGGCGTAAACAACATGTCCTACACGGACCAACTCAAATTCCTGTCACTATACTTGGTATCCTACAGACTGCTAAGAGGTGACCTGTGTCTGGAAAACAAGGCATCCTCTGACCAAATACTGATGGATATATAGCACATCAGCAAGTCCAATGTCATTAGAAATACTTGATCCAAACCTCTTCTGCAATACCAAAAAAATGCTTTGGAGGAGACGGACAGGTATATCCCACAGAGGATACTGCTGCTCTGGAAGATTATCACTTTCATGGGTTGCCTCAAATTATCTATCATATGATCCCAGTTATTTGCATTAGGGGTAATATATAATTATCAACAATGGCATGGATAAGGCCAATCTTGAGCCAAATGAGATAGGCTAATTCAAGCACAAAAAGGGAAACAGTCTAAGCATAAAATGCCCCACAATGGCAGCTAGCCTGGTGCTCATCTGTGAATATATAAAAGGCTTACTTTGAACTCTGTAATGTATCCTCAATTTTTTTTGTCATAGTTTCTGGCTGTGAATGATACTTTTCCACATAGAGTTGTTCTTTTTAAGTGAAAATTGCCCAGCCCACTGGACTAACATCATGTGACAGTGTCAACCTATGGTACCAGACCCTGAACTGTGGTGGTGTTCTGAGAGCCATAGGCATAAAGGGTATTAAACAGAGTCCTCTGATGAAGCCATTGAATTGGTGAAAGCGCTTAGTCGGTGAATAAACGGATTTATTCCAAGGCTTGGTGTGGTTGCTGGTGTTTTGAGGCTGTGATCGTTTTATTCCTTGTTTTATTCTATTATCCTGCCTTTTTGGGAGTTCGTTTGCATTAGAGTTTCATACTTCTTATTGCCCCAAAAGATGCATGTTGATACAAAACATGTTACTCTATTAAATTTTTAAGTGAATTAGAGCAACACTTAAAAGATTTTCCTGATTTTCAGCAATTATTTTGGCTTTACACAAATTTATCGAACAAAGAAGGTTAGAGTTATAGTATCTGGTGCCCTGTAAGAATTTACAAAACTTCCAGAAAGAGAAAAATCATCCCTAAAGACCAGGAGCATCTGCTCTTCTTAAAATCCAAGATAAGTACTGAGATTGTTTGCTCTGAGTTGCCAATATCTAGCACTTTCTTTGCTCACTGATCTAAGAGGGTCATATCATTTTATTTATTTTTTTTATTTTTTTATTTATTTATTTATTTAACATTTGTTGACCGGGAAAGTCCGACTAGGTTCCACAGAGCCTGTTTTCAGCGGAGGCCCGGGGAGAAATGCTCCAGATGCATGTCTTTGGAATGTGGGAGGAAACCGGAGTACCCGGAGAAAACCCAAGCAAGCACAGGGAGAACATGCAAACTCCACACAGAAGGCACCCCAGCCGAGAATCGAACCAGAGAACCTCTTGCTGTGAGGCGACAACGTTAACCGCTGCACCACTGTGCCGCCCGTTTTGGATAAAACATGTAATCGGAGATTGAGTGATCTTTTTTTTCTCCTCATATTCCCCCAACCTGCAGCGTTTTTTTTTTTTTGGGCCTTCAAAAAGTCAAGGGTGATTAGGAGCCTTCCTTCGGCCATGGTATCACAGGTACCTAAATCCATCCTCTATATTATATTAGTTGAGAGAATGACCAGTAGCAGGATTTAGCTATGTTACTGGTAAAACATTTTAGGAAATTGTAAAGCCTGCTACTTGACAAAAGAGTGTTACTATAATCAGAGATATCTTTGACTATTAACTTAGAAGAAGTGATGCCAGTCCTTAGGAGTCTTCATACCATGTGGTTTATTCGGTATACATAAATGTTGTACCAGCGTTTGATGCCTTGACAATGATGTAACACAATATCAAAATAAAAAAAAAACTTACTGTGGTTGGGGGACCCCCCAGGACCAGAGGGGCCCCACCAACCACAGGGTTTGCTGCTGCCTAAAACCACCTATGAGTGGTGTGAAATGACCTTTTGTATTTACATAAAAAAGTGGGCTGTATTCTCAAGGGGATAGAGTCCACAAGCAAAGAGATAAGGTCTCCATTCTACAAGGGGTTATTCTAAAAGGAAAAACTTAGTGAGGAGGAGTGGGCACAGACTGTAGAAGCTGTTTTCTGGTAATAGAAAAGTACTTTCTCACACAGAGGGATGAACACACGTGATGGTCTCTTATAATGTGTGGTGGTAAGGGAATTGTTAGGCTTACATAAGGAGCTATAGGACAGGGAAAAAGGCAGGGACTGAGGGGAGGTAGACAAAGCAATTAAAATTATAGACTAGCTAGGCTTATCAGAAGGTCTTCTTCTGGCATCAAGCTAATGTGATGCAAAACATAAAAGGATAAGTTAAATACAAACCAGATAGAAACTTGAAAAAGGATATAAGTAGAAGAAGCAATGGCTGAAACCTGTAACAGAAGGATTTAAACTGGGAATATGTAAAAGAAGCACTGTAACATTTTCATGATCAAAACACTTCAGTCAGAATCACAGCTTAACAAAAGAAAAAAAAAACAGCTTTGTAGGCATTTTTCTTTGGGGGAAAGTTACCCAAAACATTCCATGTAGGGGTTACACATCACATCCACTTTTTTTTATATATTATCAATTTCAGTCACTGCAAGTTGTAGAAATGAAATAATTATACTCCCTATCAATCATTCAATTATAAATCCTTCTTTAGTTAGATTACAAAACTAAGAAACAATTTTCAGCAATCTATAGAATTCATACTGAATGACAAAACCTAGTTGGACCCAGTGGACATCGCCAATATACACTAACAAATAAATTTAGTGCAAAAGTCACTCCTGAGATGACTACCCAAAGCCTACAATCTCTCACCTCCTCCCATCTTCACAAAATAACATGTTTTGAAAGTGCTTTCCAAGAACAAGAACACTTTATCTGTGGGAACAGATAACATACCGAGCTGTTTGTAAAACAGTACTTAACATGCCCTGGTGGAACTTGTCCATAAATTATTTAACCTGGTCTTGGCTACAGTCTTAGTCCTGGTAGTATGCCACACAGTATCACTAATGACGCTCCACAAGGGAGGCCCTACTATTGATTCTGGAAACTACAGCCCCATTAGCTTAATGAGTCTCATCTGTAAGGTCCTGGAACAGATTTTAACAGACTGGTCAGACCATTTATAGAATACAACACCACTTTTGGGATGTAACTTACCAGGCATATCAAGCAGAAAAACTCCAGATGTTCCTAACAAAAAGAGTTTACAGGCTTAAAATCCATAACTTATCAGAAAAGGCTAGAAACACTGTTTCCCTTTACTGTGTCTTACAGGAACCACAGAGGAGGCCTATGGCTTTCCTTCTGAGCAATTAGGGACCCATTAATACAGGATCTCTTGTAACTTCACAAATGAAACCATGGCAAAATACAAGAACAAGGGATCAAAACCTGCTTCAACAGATCAAGAAAACAAGGTGGCGAGACAGATTCATTCCTCAGCCTCTCCATTACTTCTGGAATAGACTCCCCCTGAGGATAAAAAAAGTGAGATATGCTATCTTTCTTCAAACAAGACTTGTATAACTGAGAGGGGGGGGTAAATCTCAGGTGGTAATTGGCAAGGTGTAATGATCACAATAATCAGTAGCTTTTAACTTCCCATGATTCTGATCACTCACTTGTGATTCAGTATTTTGAAAAAGTATCAGCTTGAAGACATGTGAAACATTTAAAAATCTACTAGGTACAAGAAATTTGAAGTAGAGCAATTTAAACAAGGAAGGCAGCTAAAAACAGTAGAAGAAGGATTTAAGCTGAGAAATTACAGCTTAAAACCTGAAGAATATTTTAAATCGACATGGTGCCTTGAAATGGACGGCCACGGTGGTGCAGGGTTAGCGTTGTCACCTCACAGCACTCACTGTGCGGAGTCTGCATGTCCTCCCTGTGGTCATGTGAGTTTCCTCCGGGTGCTCCGGTTTCCTCCCACATCCCAAAGACATGCTGTAGGTGGAATGAACACTGTAAATTGGCCCTAGGCATGAGTGTGTGCTTGTGTGTGCCTTCCGTGGAAGGTTGGGCACTGGGCTGGCAACTTGACAACATAAAACTCTATGGCCAAACATGAGCAGACGGGTGATCTGCTGTGGTGACCCTAACTGGGAAAAGCTGAAAGAAGAAGAAGAATGGTGCCTTGAAATATCCAGAAAAAAACACATTTAAAGCAGAGATGTCATCCTGAATCATGCAGAAGAATTTAAATAAAGAAGGCAACTACAAAATGGTACAAGTATTTAAACAGACAAGGCAGCTAGCAACCAGTATAAGTGCGAGATGGAGAGAGAGAGGGGGAGAGAGAAAACAGTTTGGAACTCATATAAAATGATTTAAGCAGGAAATTGACTCAAATACAGAAGAAGAAGAATTTAAATAAACAGAAATGACAGAAATCTATAGAAGAATTTAATCATCTGCAGAAAAAAAAATTAACAAGGAAGCTTAAAACTTGTAAATGTAAACAGAGAAGGAGCAGGCTGAACTCTGTATCACAAAGATCTAACAGCAGAGCCTCCATGGGACCCGATAACATCCCAGGCTGCATCCTATGTGAACTCATGCAGGAACTTGCAGCACAACTAGGCACCCTATTCAACCAAATCCTGAGTACTGGCTTCATCCCAGCTGAATGGAGGACACCCACTGTCATCTCTTTACACAAAGGTGGAGGGTCCACCAATCCAGAAAATTATAGCCCATCAGCCTAACTACCCTGATCTGCAAGGCCATGGAATGGATTATCATGGACCTCATTAATAAGGACACTGCTAACCTCCAAACACTTGATCCCACACAGTTTGGCTTCATCAAGGGGAGGTCATGTCTGTTAAATTTGGTTGACTTCTTTGAGACAGTCAAGCCATCGATGAGGGGAAGATGGTGCACACTGCCTACCTTGACCTGGCCAAAGCCTTTGACACTATTCCCCACTCGGGCATAATAGATAAACTCTCTCAACTAGGTATCAATCCATATGTTACCAGATGGGTAGCAAACTGGCTCACTGATAGAGCCCACCTAGTCAAAATAGGGGAAGCCACCTCAAGCAGTAGACCCCTGGGGTTCAGTCTTGGGGCCTCTGTTATTTGGGATATACTTTTCTGAGGTGCAGGCCAACACCAGTGGGCTATGGCTGACAAAGTGTGCAGATGACTGCAAGCTGGGTGCTGTCATCAATTCCCTTAGTGATGTGGACATCCTCCAAGAGGGTCTCACACAGATAAATGATTCATGCCAGAAACATGGCCTCAAGCTGAATACCAAAAAATGCATCATCATCCCCTTTGATGTCCCCACAAATTATCACATTAATAACAACATCCAAAGCACTCAATCAGTCGTGAGGAATTTGGGCACCCAGGTTGATAGCAACCTGACTTTTAACCACCATGTTGCTTCCATTGTATGGAAAGCCTTCTACATGGCCCACCTCATAAGTAAGAGTATCTCATCCAGGGACAAGGAGGTCATAACATCCCTGTATTCTTCCATTATAAGGCTCGTTATTGAGTAGAATACCCCTTTCGGCATGTACTTCGCAAAACACATGCAGAAGCTGGAGAGACCACAGAGGTTCTTCACCAAGAGAATGCAGGGCCTCAAACATCTACCACACACAAATAGGCTAAAAGCCCTATCTCTCTACTCGGTTTCATACAGACTCCTCAGAGGTGACCTCTGTCTGGCATACAAGGTGTTCATGGACTTCACCTTGATGGGACTGCTGCATATCTGCAAGTCAAGCTCCACTCAAGTAACCTGCATGCGTGGCCTTAACCTGGTCTGTGACATCAACAAGACTTGTTGGTGGGACAGATTTGTAGTCCAGAGAATCCCCCATCTATGGAATAGACTCCCTCTCCACATCAAGTAGAGTACCTCTTTATCCCTTTTTAAGCGCAACTGGATGGGAAACAAAAAATATACACCTGGGATTCCACCCATGTCCCTGCTGGACAAGGACATCGGATGCTGATTTGTCTAAACATGGGCTAAACTCTTGGCTAGGCTTATGAGCCTCAGGGCTAATAGCCAAGTAACCTCCTATGATCCTATGTTCCAGAGATCTGCTACAAATTAGTACAAGAAGGCTTTAGAGATAACAGGAAGACAGACACCTATAGAAGAAAGAGTTACACAGATAAATACATGAAGAATGTAAACACAGAAAGCAGTTAGAGTTGTGAAGCAGAAGTATCTACACAAAGAAAGTAGCCAGAAACGTACTGCAGAAAGATTTACGTAGAAACTGACCATCTTGAAACCCTAGATGAAACACAGAGAGGGCAACTTAAAACCAAGAAAAAAAGAATTCACAGCTTCTAGAAAAACTACAATAGAATGATTTAAAAGAAAAAGGCTTGGCATTGTGGGTAAAAATGAAAATAATTAAAAAAAAACAGCTTTAAAGTGCAAGAACGATTATTAGTAAACACTCTAAAGTCTGATATCAGAATAAGCAATATCCCTTATTAAGCCATCCTGGATTATACTGCACTAAGTTTAAGGGATTATTTGTGCGTCCTTGTGTCAGCAATCATAGAAATCACTGCCTTGTTCATATTAGAATGAAATAAGAGAATGCCCAAATCTGCTCTGTGCTGTACTGGGGATTTTCTCTCCTAATTTTGTGCAGTCCTAAACTGTAAAACATAAGTTTTGGTTGGATTTTGTCACCCTGCGAAAAAGTCCTGTTCTGAACTGTCCCATTACTTTGCATATGATTGTCAGTATTTTAGTTTGTAAAACCATGTATTTGCATTGGGGGGGGGCATTTTTTTTATAGCAGAAGTAAGTTAAAGAGTTTCCAAGGTCCTGTGTACCACTCTTTTTATAAGTGCATGCCATTCAAGTCACTAATAATGACTCCATCAGGCTGGTAGTTGATCAGCTGAAAAGCTACATTTCTACTTTTCAGTCTCCTTCTAAAGTCATGGTGGTGCATTGGTAGCGTTGTCGCCTCACAGCAAGAGGTTCCCCCGTTCGATTCTCAGCTGGAGCGCCTTCTCTGTGGAGTCTGCATGTCCTCCCCATGGTCGAGTGGTGTTCAAAAGACATGCATGAATGGGCGTGCCTTCGTTGAAGGTTGGGCATCGGGCTGGCACCTCGGCACCATAAAAATCTACTGCCAATCATTAGTGGACTGGAGTTCCGCTGTGGCAACCCCTAACCAGGAAAAGCGGAAAGAAGAAGAAGAAGTCTCCTTACCCTCAGTCATCTGAGGAAAATGTTAATCTTCTCTGGTCTTGTTTCAGAGTTTGGAAAGTTTTTGCAAAGCAGGCATTTCTCATCTTTTGCTGCATACATTCTAGGAGTCCTTGTCTGGTTTGTGAACTTCACTCTGTCTTTCTGAAGTTTCTACCAAATGTGTTCTTGATATTTATACTATCCCTCATTTCACTTTCACTTTTACTGTGTGATAACGTATCAGTCTCCACCACCTTAAAGTTCATCAGTGAGTTTGAATTCCTGATTAAATAAGTGAACATACCCTGTTTCCAGACTTTGTATTAAACAAGATGTTATTGGAAAAATGTAAGAGGGAATATGCTTCATCAGTTAAAGATCTTCAAAGAACTTGGCTAAGAATCAGGTCTAGAATACCATCCTAAGAATTCAACTGTAATAGGGGTGTGGAAAGGAGATAAAAATCCTGTAGATTTGCTATAGTTTAAAGGAAGAGAGAAGTTACTGTTTGTTAAAGTATACCCAACAGTGAAGGAAATAAGAAGAAACAATTTGAAATAATTACAGAATAGGATATTGGACAATTGGACAAACAGGGAGAACACTGAGGCAGTAAGGGTGATGTTGTGATGATGTTACCATTAGTGATTTGTTTACAAAGTCATATGCAGATAAAGCCATTAGCAGTGGGGCTAGGGGAAATTCACAACACGTGGGTTAGATTTGTCTGGCAAGGTAACAGAAGCAGGATCAATGATAAGTATGTCTGAGTTTAGGAGGTACCCCATGGTGGCACACATGGCATTGTGGAACTGAGGGGTTTGGAAAATGAGGGGGTCAGACTGAAAATTTGGAGAACAATGCTAAGAAGAGGGGAACGTTTATATTTGTGGATACAAAGGGCAACAGAGGAAGACCTGGCAGTTTATGCAGAAGACAGTAAAGCCCACAGGGACTAGGATCATGGATGTAATAAACAGCTGCAGAAAATGTTTAGGTGTTGTTAGGGGAGTGTACAGCAGCTACCAGAGGAGAAGAAGAAGAAAAAACTATTTTGGTTAAGGGTGAGGAATTAGTTGGTGCAGAGAGGAGTTGTCATGAAGTCAGTGGGGATCTGGAGAGCAGGAAAAATGGTGAGAAGGAGAAAGGTATGACTGGGGAGAGATAGACAAAGGAAGGGTAGGATAAATGTACACAATTTTTGGAGACAGGAGAGAGAGAGAGACTGAGTGGACAGATTGAAGGAAACAATGGTTAAATAGAGTGAAATGTGAGAAAGTTATGAGAAATAGAGGGAGGTCTGAGAAATGGAAAGAGCCCTAAAATATCAGATCAAGTAAAGGACCAGGCATAAGAGACTATTACAAAAGTAGTCTAAAACATCAAAGGGATTAGAAAAGGAAAAAAATAATTTTATAAAGTGGCAGAAAGACATATGAAATAAGTTAGTGGTTAAAAAGGTGTTGGTTTGCTTATTTGGAGTGGATGAAAGGCAAAGGGTATGGGGGAGAGAGGAAAGGAGACAAATGTTGCTAACTGCAGGTTAGCTGAAAAGGGAAATTGTCAAGGCATGGAAGTCAGGGGAGATCGGTCGAGTATGGATGTCGAAGACTGAATAACAGGCACCGCAGTCAGTGAGTGGAGAGAGTAATAGATGCTAGTTTAAAAAGCTAAGACAGAAATGGGAAGGAAAACAACAAAAGTGTAGTACTCCTCTAACAGAGGTGAGTGTCATAACATGAAAAAATGGTAGACAAGGACTGCAACTACGTACATACTATAATTTAGTACAGAAATATGGAAGGATGTGTTATGTGCAATTTGTGAATAACAGGAATGTATCAAAAGATAAAAATATCCATATATAAAGAAACTTTGAAGCGAGTTGAGTTGTACATAATGTTTGAAATAATATTTTTTAAACTGTGCAATATAATATCAATATGGTTATGTAAATTTTGTGTGTGTGTGGGGGGGGGGGCAAGTTCAGACTGACTCAAGCTGATGTGTGTGATTTTTAATAAAAGGAATTTAGAGAAAAAAATCCCAGTATCCACAGAATGCAAGCAATTTTTTATTAACCAGGTTCCAGGGAAATGACCAGACATTTTTGTTGCATTAAATGCAGCTTTATTTGCAGCTGTCCACCTAATAAGTTCACCTGAGAAGTGATTAATTATTTTCTAGTGATCTATGGGTATTACTATCAGCCCAATTTTTGAGGCGTCAGCAAATTTACTTGCCCAGATTTTGGAAGAGGATGAAAAAGATGAGCTGAATAAATTAAATACGAAGGAGCCCAGTATGGACCCTTCGGTCATACTTCTGTGTACTCTTCTGCCATTTGTGTATGTGTCCTGAGCTCTAACCCTACAGATACTTAATCCTAACTGGAGCATAATTCAGTTATGCACATATGGCATTAAGTCCCTCAAAAATCTTATGTATGGGAGCATGTGGAATAGAATCAAAGACCTTAAGGAGGTCTAAGTATAGGACTTCTACTCTGTTTTTCGCCTAGATCCTTGACAACATTATTAGAAAAACTGAATAACTTAGTGGCACAGAAATGGCCAGATGTAAATATACGGTAACTGATATTCATGGCCAAGATATACATTTCAAAGCATGACAGATAACAGTATCTTCTTAAACATTTTCTGTATGATATAAGTTAGATTTATAGGCCTATATTCATCAGCAGTATTAGCACCATTACCCTTTGAAAATGGAACTATAGGCTTCTGCCAAAACTCAGGGATGCAAACAGCCTGTACAGTTTTTTTTAAAACAAGTATGCTAATCCGGGGTAAATTATATTCTTGATTTTATTAAGAAAATACCCATATACCCATAAGGCCCTGCTGCTGACTCCGATCTTAATTGACAATGTTAATATTACAGTTGTTCAGTAATCATAGGGCATATAGAAGAAGTAATATCTATAGGGTGTTTAGTAGGAATAGGGTCCAATAACAAAGTTTCAAGGAAAAAGCCTTAATGTAATTCTTCTTCAATGTTTTTCTTGTCTGAACACAATGGAGATTTGTTTGAACATGATTTGGAAGCATAGTAAGTTGCATCTGAGTCAATGTCTATGCATATGCTTTGCCTGTGAAGAAATGTGAGAGAAAACACAAAAAATGGTGGTTCAGCTGAAATACTTCATTATGAGTTTCTGGCATGACAAACCTATAACCACCTCTAATCATTCAAGCTTCTCTCATATTTAGCAAGCTTATCATAACAAATCAAATGAGATAAGACATGTTAAAAGCACATAAGTCACATCTGAACATCACAAAGGGAAAATAAAGAGGATGTAAATTGTTATTCTGGCCAAAAAAGTCTTATGCAAATTGAACTACATGTGTATAACAGTGATACCTGTGCAATGGTCATAAAACAAAATAAGAAGGAAGAACAATTATCTGTCTTCCTTGACACAAAGTTAGCACTGACTTCTTTTCAATCTAAGAATTAACAGTACTTTTCTGTTATCAGGGCAACAAATACTTCCTGATTATAACAATCCCACGTCATAAATTATTCAATTAATGTACCGGGAAAACTGATAAATGTGTGCTGAAGGAAACCTATAAATCCAGTCACAGTGTAGTTTTTGTTTGACAATCATGCCCCTTAAATTTTGATTTATTTACTTAACATTTGTTTACTGGGATAATCCGGCTGGACAAAACCCCGTACTTCCTGATTTCATTTCGTTTTCACATGACAGTCTCGGACTAACTAGATGGAAATGAAAAGTGATTGTTCATTAGCCAAATGGGAAAGAAGTGAAGCACAATGGGAGTGCCTAAACGTATTGCAGCTGGTAACAAAGTGCAGAAATTCAAGTGTAAGAAAATGTTAACAGTTCATAAAGAGAAAATATTACAACTCATTCATACCACACACTCCCATGCACACTCACTTGTAGGCATGTGCCAAAGCCAGTGCATTACAGGTATATGTCAATTAAACACCCCTAAGACCACATCAGTCTATTTATTTATTTATGTATTTTTTTAGGGGGGGATTTTGAGTATTGAGACTGCGATTTACGTTAAAAAAAAGATATATGCAAGCATTTCTTTTACTCTCCATTTCACCCTGTCTGAAAGTGTGACCATGGCATTTACCTGCCTTTTCACACAATCTGATTAACGTGTGTCCCATGTACATATACCTCTCAACTCTCTCTTGATGTCTGCTTACGCCCCTCCGCATTCCCTACAACTGGCAGTTTTAGGAGAAAAGTGTTGTCGATCACATTTAATAAATAACGGCAATCATTTGAGTTATACACTTGTTTTTCTCCGAAAAATGCATGCTAATTCACTTCCTATTAAACCCTGTTGGCATGCATTATTCGGAATAAAGCAAGTCTATAAGTTAAATGCTTGCCATTATTTATTAAATGTGATCGACTATACTATATATCTGACAGGAAAATAAGTGTGTGCGCACATTAGTAGCAGCTCAACAATCAACATTGTAATGAGCGCTAGGATTCCAAACGCTCATTATGACTGTTGCCCCGATAACGGAAAAGTACCAAATGAACTTTAAGAGGGATGTGTTGAGTTCTGTTCTAATTCTAAATTTTTAGAGGTGTGCTCAGCCTCAGAAGTATTCTTCCTTGACTCGCATATTTGAAGAATTCCAATAATGCTACCAAGCCTATAAATACTGAATTCCAAAATGCTTCCAAAACATGAGAACTGAAACACATCAGTTTGATTATCACTACAGATAAGTGCAGTGTTTACACAAAAACAATAATACAAACATTACAGAATGGGTTTAGTTGACAGTGGCCTTCTTTGTTTGATTGATAGTTATCCTTACTAGCATACTCAACACATTGTTATAGGATGTAGGTCTTTCCTCCCCTCAGTTACTTTGGGCAAGAGTACTTAAATAAAAGCTGCCTACATTGTGTGCATTGTTACAACCAAATAATAATGAAAAAAAAACCTGGAACACAGGCAATCCTGGTGTTTTAGTAAGACAAAGGCAGAACAAATTTGACTTGTTAAAGGCAGGAGAAAAACAATAATAAAAATGTTGAATACCATCAAAACATCATCCAGAGATTCCTCAGGTAATATGATGGTTGCCACTATAGTTGCTTCAAATAAACTACTCAAGGTAATGACTCAAAGCTGTACAGAAGGAACAAAAAACATCTGCATAAAAATTCCTATCTTGAAATGAGTTTTTTTTTTTGTTTCTGCTATGAAATGCCAACTTCTTGAAACCCAATGAGCCAAAAGTACAAAAAACCCTAAAATACAGAAAGGTGGAAAAATCAATTTTAGTTGTTCTTTGGGGGTGGGGTGGGGGGCTGGCCCATTCTATGCATCTCCATAGTCACACCAATTCAAAGAAGGGAGACATTGTTGCAAACGGACACTTGGAAACTGCACTGGCAATGATATCCTATGGGGAAAAGTGATCAGAATTTTGGCTTCCATCTTTTTTCTACATGCTACTGACACACAAGCAATGCCATTTCTAGTAACTGTAATGAAGCTGTTCCTGCCTTACTACCTTCTCAGAATGTAGCAGATCCAAATGGCAACAGGAAAGACAGTAGCAGACCCATGGACCCATGTTCTAGAAAACAGAATTCTAATAATAACTCTTCTCAGCAAATAAAAATTCCTAAAAGAGTCTTAGATGATACAGGTGTACACATCTGTGGACTATTAACACATCTGAAGTTAAAGAATCCACCCAGATGTCTTAGAAAATAATTTACACATATGGCATCAATATCAACTCATGTCAGAAGCCATTCAGAAATAATGACTGTCACATGGCCAAACCGACTTTACAAACTGAATTTCTATTAACAGTTTTGTTTTCTCAGTATTAAAACACATTAGTTTGATATGTAGCACTACCTTAATCATAATTCTGTAAATAAATAAGATCATGTATTTTCATCAAGTAGAGAATTTTAACAGCTACAGAAATAGAGCAACAGTGTGTGTGTGTGTGTGTGTGTGTGTGTGTGTGTGTGTGTGTGTGTGTGTGTGAGTGTGCATCTGTGATGCGATATTCTCTTTCACTTAGCTGTTATTCAGTATACCTTGAATTTGTATATGCACACCGTTGTGTAGTCTCTTCATGTGTGTGTGTGTGTGTGTGTGTGTGTGTGCATCTGTGATGCGATATTCTCTTTCACTTAGCTGTTATTCAGTATACCTTGAATTTGTATATGCACACCGTTGTGTAGTCTCTTCATGTGTGTGTGTGTGTGTGTGTGTGTGTGCATCTGTGATGCGATATTCTCTTTCACTTAGCTGTTATTCAGTATACCTTGAATTTGTATATGCACACCGTTGTGTAGTCTCTTCATCAGAATTATCCTAACAACTCATCTTGTTATCATATAGGACGTTATAGATTTTTTTACTTGCTCCTTGCTTACTGATTTTAAAAGTATCTTCAGTTTTGCAAGATACTCACTGAAGAACATCTCTTCGACTTAGAAAAGCTCTATGTAAATGATAAGCCAACTCTAACAAACAGAATCTTCATGTAACCCAGGAAATAATGCACTGTACTCGGTTCACTGTTTTTTTGGGTCTCCAACTGGGGTCACTACTGGAAACCATCTATTTTTTTGCATTTTTATACTAAAAACTTTACACTTGAGTGTAAAGGTTTAACAGTGACATTTTTTGCTGACAGTGTAATCGTTTCACGACCTGACAAGACAACATTCAAGGAAAACTAAAAAAATACATTTTTGCAAATCTCCTTATATATTATTCTGGACTCTCATAGAGACTCACCAATTTACCACATTTAGGTAATATTTTACCACATTTAGATATTTTTAACAGACCAGAAAGTCCTCACCAAAGTTTACTTTCCCTTTTCAGTGTTACAACATACAGAATTTGTTGTGGACAATGTATTCTCAATTAAAATATATATACATAAAGAATGTTGTTTTGAACCACCTGGATGCCAGACAAATAACACAAAGAGAACAGAAATAAAGTACTTGGATCCTTGCATGGAAAGTCTACCCCATAACTCCAGTGGAAGTCTGCTATATTTCCATAAACATGAAGACAAAACATCGCACAACATGCCTCCAACCCTTAAATCTTGGTATATAACTAGACGCCCTTTTCCATCTCACATGAATGTTATCCATTTTCTGCTCTACTCGTCTGATCTAAACTTGCTTCCAAACTCTGACATAGTAATCCCCAATTGTTCACATTTCTGGATTACTCTCCTTTTCGCCCCCTAGGTATGATGATTTTAACTGATTTATCTAAAAATAGCAGCTGAAATGTTTGTCTAACCTTATGCTTTACCCATACTGAGCATTACAGCTTTCCTGTTTCATGGAACTGGTTTAACAAATATTCCTTCCCATTCTTTGATGCAGCTATCTCACAAGCACCTGACGTCCACAAACCCCCTAAACATATGGATCATGCCCACATCTCCTTCTCCACATCTTCACTATTATAATTCTCCTAAGATCTATTATGCTATGTTGGGTTTCTGATCTAATAATATATTATCCTCACAAATTAAACACATCAGATGGTCCCATGCAACTCATACGTTCTCCTATACTGTCTTGGAAAATGTCTCACCTACCTCATTGAAACCTTAATCTCTCTCTCTCTCTCTCTCGCCAGACCATATCATTGTTTAAGCATAAAATGTATATTTTCCACACCAGGGGTTTTCACCAACCAGTTGCATGCCAGCATTATTTTTCATATCAATAATACAGTCCTTTATATACTACAAGATACTCTCATGTACTGGCCAACTCTTTCTATCCACATTTTGCTCTTCAAACCTTGATCACTGAGATTTGGATTTATAGAGTCATAGACTATTACTAGGCTAATGACCAGTGGGACCTTTCTAAACCTAGCCAAGTTTTCCTGAAAGAATGATGACATCTTGAATCCAAACAGGACACTGAGGGCCAGGCATTTATAAGTTACCTCTGTCCAAAAGGGACATGGGTGTCAGGCCAGATGTAAATTTCCTACTCCCCATTCACTTTTCTAGGCTGTGCCTAAACTGGGTAACAGACAAACTCAGCTTCACAAGGATGGGAAGCCTGTTCCACAGGAGGGGCAGTCTCTGGGAGACATATCTGTCTCTCCAGTGCGTTCTATTTAAGTCACAGACAAAATTCAGGCCCCTAGACCTTGTACTTCTGGTACTCTTTGACTTATGAATATGAAGAAGATTCATAAGTGTGGGGTTTGCAGATGCAGACTGAGTAGATGGAAAGGGCTTTAAGATGCAAGTTTGTTATGCCTTACATTCTTTTTGTACGGAACCTTTGAGATCGCACTAGATGCTGCATATGCCGGTCAGATACATACCAAAAGGAGCACTGTACTCTATGATTGGTCTGATAAGTGTGGAGCACAGTGGGATAATGAACTCTTTGGACCTAGATGCCTTGCACTTACATATAAATTGCAAAAGTAAAAGCATTTCCTCACCACTGTGGCCATGTGGTGGCCAAAGGTAAGGCTACTGTCTATGTGTGTACCCAGATCTCTGACCACTGGGTTGATTCTTAGGGGTGTATTATCAACATGGTAATTAACTGGGATGGTTGACTTCCCAAAGGGTAAAATTATGCATTTCTTAGCATTGAGTTTAAGACCATGGCTTTAGCACCATTTGCTAGTCAGAGATAGACCTTCTTAAAGAATGCTAGTGTCTGCAGGGGAGTCGATGATAACCCCCAGATTGTAAACTTAGTCAGCCATAAACCTTCAGCATTTGCTCCCATTTTAGAGAAATAGATGCCAAAAAGGAGTGGGCCCAGTACCGAGCCTGGGGACTCTGCTAGTGACTGGCCTCTTGGTGGAGGTGGCCTCACCTATTTTGACCTCCTGGGTCCTATCAGTGAAACATATGGCTATCCAGTGGGTGATAAAAGGGTTTATACCTAAATTAGTGAACTTGTCAATAATGTCTGAGTGGGGTATTATATCAAAAGCTTTGGCCAGGTCACAGTAAGCTGTGTGCAAAGTCTTACCTTCATTCAATACTTTAGTGACCCTCCAAAAAAGTCCACTAGTTTTAAAAGGCATGACCTTCCTTTAACAAAGCTGAACTGTAATGGGATCAGCATTTGCAGGTTACCTATGTCCTCATTTATCATGTCCATGATGATTCTTTCCATAGGCTTACAAATGAGGCTGGTAAGACTTATGAGCCTGTAGTTCCCCAGATCAGTGATTGGACTTCCTTTGTGCAAAAGAATGACTGCAGCCATCTTTCATTCCTTGAGCACAAAACCTGACTCAAGGCTCCAACTGAAAAGTGATTCAAGTGGACCAGAGAGGTCATGTTTTATGCTATTTATTAAACATCCTGGGATGTTATCATGGCCCACTGATGCAGCATTTCTGGCCTTGGAAAGTCCATTCATGACCTGTTTCTAGTAATGGGTGGTATTTCCTTTATAGACTATTGAGGGGAGTGCAGGGAGAAATTTCACCTGAACTGGGCAAAAGATTGGCAATGGGCTCCAGTTTCTGTCTTTTTAATTTCTCCAAATCTTTTTGGTTTCTAAGACCATGATGGGAATGGACCCCATTCCTAAGTTAAAGTATGATTAAAGTTCATGAAACTAGTACTGCTTTCATTTTTGATGTTAGCCAGAAGTACTTTTTACAGCACCTGCAGTGTGCCCAGTAATGACTCATTCTGAAATTCATACAGAGTTACATGTATCGGAAATATATTTAAGTACAATTGTAAATTCTTTTTTATAAGACTCATTGATCCTACTACTGCTGACACTGTGTATCCTTCTTCCACATTGCCCTTGTTTCTACCTTACAATCCTGGCATTTTATGATTTTGTGTTTCCCTGTATGTAAGACGCTGTAGTCACTGTGTGTAGCAATTTCAACTATCAATGCTACGTAATGGGTCATCCCATATGATATAAACTTAATTTTCTATAATGCTTTGTGGCTCATGTTTCTAGTGTTTTTCAGCCACTTGCGTACCCTAATGTTTGCACAATCCTCATTGGAACAATCTTGCCACATTATTATGCCTTTCAGTATACAGTCCTTCTTCCATTAGTATATCACAACCAGCAACAAGATGTGCGACTGTTTCCATTTCTGTTTTACAATATCTGCATTTGTCTGTTTCTACCATGTGTTCAATGGACTTTGTAAACCAACGTGTATGTAGTTCACTGTCTTGGGCCACCAATATTAACCTTTCATCTTTTGGTTTAAATTTACCTCTTCATAATGATTCCTGCATTCAGTCCTTATCAGCACAAGGTTGTTCCAAGTGTTTTCTATACTTGCAACTATATTTATGCATTTTCAATATTTCCTGCCTTCTCATCTGATGCTTCTTCTTAGTCTTTCTTTCTGTTTTTTTGGCACATTCAGTTGCTGCCTGATTTTTATCTTCTTCTGGTTTGATTTCCATTCCTGCCTGATGCTGATATGATTCTGCTAGATTGAGCAGAGAAGTAATCTTAGACTTACTCTCCTCATGTTTCAAAACTTTCACTATGTTTGGGTCTTGTGAGGTCAGCAGAAATGTATGCAGTCCCATGACTGCAGATCTATACATGTAATCAATTATGAGGAGCCCCATACCTCCTTCAGAATGAGGAATATATAATCTTGGTATGCACTGATTTTTATAAATCATTTGATGAGGATGAAGCATCCTTTTTGTTTTCCTGTCCAACCTATTCAACACCTTTTCTCTCTCTCTCTGTATATATATATATATATATATATATATATATATGTATATTCCATTTACATACCATTTGGTAAATCAGGCAATGATTACCTTTCAGTGCTTGTTGTACTGTAGCAGTTATGGGTTTTACAGGGTCAGATTGCTAGCCCAATGCCCAAGCCTCCCTGGAGGGTACACCACACACACTCGCAAGCACACACTCACACTTGGGGCCTATTTAAAGGGTCCAATCCACCTATTGCATGTCTTTGGAATGTGGGAGGAAACCGGAGTACCTGGAGAAAATCCACATGAATGCAGGGAGGACATGCAGACTACACACAGAAGGCACCCCAGCAAAGAAATTGAACTGGAGAACCTCTTGCTGTCAGATGATAATGCTAACTGCTACATCACTGTCCTGCCCATCCAACACCTTTTGGGTCCATTCAATCATTCCAAAACTGTAAGTTAGGGCAGGAAGAGCAAGTTGGTTTATAGATTGAATTTTCTTCCTAGATGTCAACACTGATTTCAGTATTAATTTAAGTCTTCTAAAATATTCCTTACTAAGTTTTATTCACATTTGTTCATGTTTTAATGTTGATCCTTCATCAGTTCCTAAATATTTATACACTCCCTCTTGCTCAAGTTCTTTTTATCACATTCTCATCCCAAACTGATGTTTTCTTGGTGCTGCAGCTTTCCTGCTTTAAAGGTTGCTTTTGCACATTTATGAAGATCAAATTACATTCTTATATCAACTGAAAAACTTTTGACCACTTGCAGTTGTGCCTTCAGTTCCTCATCTGATGAACTATACAGTTTTAAATCATCTGCAAAAAGAAGAGGAGAAGTCTTTACACTTTTTTGTTTTCTGGGAGCCAAATTTTAGCCATGACCTAATCTGTTAAGTAGACAGCTTAATGGGTTAAGGGCAAGACAAAAGTGGAGCAGTGACAGAGTCACTCTGGAATACTCCCATTTACATTTTTAACCCTGGAATAATAATTTGTTCTTTATCATGGCTGAACTGCAAAGTGGTTAGCCACCGCTTCATGGTTGCTATAATGTAATCAATCAGTGTAGGGTCTATCTTATACATTTTTAAGCACTCTTTTATCCATGAATGTGGGATACTATCAAATTTTTTTGTAATCTATCCATGCCATACTTAGATTCTTCCCCTTTTTACAGTTCTCCATTATGACTTTTAACAACAAATGATCCTTTGTTCCATATAACTTTCTTTTATTACCCTTTTGTTCGATTGCCATGGTTGAGTTTTCTTCTAAATGACTATAAACTCTGTCTACATCAATTCCAGTGTATAGTTTGTATATAGTCGTAAGGCAAGTTATTCGTCTATACCTTTTAGGATAGCTTACAGGTTCACTCTTAGGTAGGACCATTGTTATTCCTTTTGGTTACCAGGCTGGTGTCTATTTAGGGTGTGCATATAAATAGTTCTTACTCATGGCTAAATCTTCATGCAAATATGTTAATACTTTCAGCCAGAAGTTAGGTACTGCATCTGGGTCTGAGGTCTTCCAATTAGAGGCTTTTCTTAACTTTGTTCAGTCTCTCTGTATGTTACTTCATCACATACATTTGATCTTATTCTTTCTTTTACTTCTTCTACCCATTTAGCATCTTTGTTATGTTCCACAGGATCTTCAGCTGTATTTCTCCAAAATGTATCTGTTTCTTTTTTTCGGCAGTGCTTCAATTCCTTTTGCCTTTTTTTTTTTTTGCATCATCAATACATGTACTTTTATATTGTTATTTTGTACTTTTCCTTTATATTTATCTACATATATTCTAAGTATTTCTGCCTGTGCTTATAGTTTTAGTTTATTATTTGCGATAGTGCATGATAAATCCTGATCTATTATAATACTGCACATTGCTTTTATCACGTCTATCTTTCTGACTATTTTTGTTGATCTGTTCCCTCTTGTACACTCTTCTAACAGTGACACTTCTTGTCTTAATCACTTTATACTTTTCTCTATTTGATACTTCCACAATGGCATTCGATTTCTCCCCTTCCTTTCCCTTACTATCCTGTGTTCTCATAGTAAGACTGTCTGTTATTAATTTAGCTGTACAGTAATATAACCTCTTTACTTTTGTTATATCACATAAATCTCTATGGACAGTCCTAATTACTATGTTCATTTGTTTTATTAAACTTCTAACTTTTTGGGTTTTATTGAACTTCTGTAGTCCATTTCTTTCATTGATCTTAATATGTCTGCCCATCTTTATTAAATCAAGCAACTCTTCTCTTAGACCATTTTCTTCTAAACTGAGGGAACATTTTTTGTTCTCTATTTCCTAAAAGCATTCTCTAGAAAGTTCCAGAGCATCTTCCTGTGCCACATTCTCTTCAGTTTCATCCTGTGTCACCTGTTGCTGTTTCATATGGGACCTCACTGGCCTATCACTCCACAATATTGACTGGGTCAGAGTTGCCACTTTTCCCTATTCCTTGCCTTGCTGCCCAATTCCAACTGAACATTTGGACTGGTTTCCTATGGAAGGATCCAAAGTATCTTCTTATGGCAACTGATCAGCTGTTTCCTGCCCCACTGGTTTCTCCTTAATTTGGCTGCCCATTGTTCTATCATGCTGTGGTGCTATACAAGTTAAATCTTCTACACTAAATCCTTCACTTCCCAGGTAATCAATAACCTCAGTTTCTGTTTCTTTAACTTCTCCATTACCAATCCTCTTTTCTTCTTTGTTTTCTTATTTTTTTTTCAGTTGTAAAATTATCCATGTCCAGATGCCTTTGGCTGTATTTCTCTTCCAATATGTTTGGTGCTGGTCTTTTTGTATTGATTAGTTTTGCTTTCTCCTTTGCATAAATATTGCACCATATTAAATCTCTTTTTCTTTCCCATGCCCATATTTCTTCTTCAGATGTCTTCTGCTCCTAATGTTTCTCCTTACTTTGGGGACTCCTTCTACCATTCTGTGATATATCCTGTGTTAGACTTTCTACACTAAATTCTTCACTTTGCAAGTACTCTATAACTTCAGCTTCTATTTTTTAACGTATACTTGACTCATTTTCTGTTTTATATTCCCTCTTTTTGATCTTATTTTTTATTGTGAAATGTTCCATATCTGGATGCCTTTGCCTGTTTTCTGTTTCTTTCTTGAAATTTCTAAAATTTCTCTTTGAATGTCTTTGGACTGCCTTTTTGTTGCTGATTAACTTGGCTTTCTCCTTTACATAAATATTATACTGTATCAGATCTCTCTTTCTCATGTCCATATTTCTTTCTTTATACCTTTCAAAAGTCCCTAGATTTTGTTCTTTATATTTTCACAATTCCTCAGTCGATACTTTTTCTAAATGGTCCAGTGTTTCTTGGACTATATAGTGTTTTTTTCATGGCTCTGTTGTAGTAATAAGCACAAATTTGCCTTTGAAGCTTCTGACAGTTTTTCTTGTGGAAGTATTTTCTTTCCTCTAATATCTCTCTTAATCTTTTCGTATATCTTCTGTCTGAAATTCTGGGCTTCTTGCACAATAGTAACAATACACAATGTCTTTCTTATCCTCAATATTCCACTCTATTGTCTGTATGGCTCTTTGCTGGCCTATCAGTATTTGTGATTTTTGTGGACTGCTACTTCTTTCTACAACAGAGGGGCAATTCTTCCCCTGGACTTGACCTATTCCCATTGTAGGAATATGTCCATGTTCCTGTGATGTAGTCTTTTTGGCCTTGGAAAGTGCATTGATGACCTCTTCCTAGTAATGGTTGGGGGCCTTGTTGTATGTGTTACTTCCTGGACTATGGAGGGGGTTGGGGGAGAAATTAGAGCTGAACGTGTTAGGAATGGCCTCCGGTTCAGTGTGGGTGATGCCATTTACAATAAGTTCTATGCATTGTTGTGTATTCCCCTGAGGTTACATACATAGCCGTAGAAAGCTTTGTGGTTGTTATTTGCCTGAGAAGCTATTTTTCTTCAAATTTAGTCTTTCAAGTATTTATTAACCCTCTTAGCTGCATGTTTTTGTTGGTCAGGAGATTTTTAGGATTTATGACTTTGTTCCTCCTATGCTTGCCAAGATTTTCTTCTTTTGTTGTGCTCCACCCCAGACATCACTCTAGCCTACCCTCTCTTTATAACCCCATATCTAATCTATGCTCCACCCCAGCCATCACTCTAGCCTACCCTCTCTTTATAACCCCATATCTAATCTGTGCTCCACCCCAGCCATCACTCTAGCCTACCCTCTTTTTGTAACCCCATATCTAATCTTATTTTCATACCACTCCTCCTTATCTTTCAGACTACAATATGTCACAACATATCACAACTCATACACTCCACTATCCTCATCACATCCATATCTCCAGCTCTCATACTACTCACAGACACAATTTTTCTCAAATACATGCAAATAAACTTAACTGTAATATCATCCCCTTCTTCTACACTCTTCAAAAAACAAACAGACAACTTTCAAATATATCAGCTAGCCTAATTGAGCCAAACATTCTACACTTTTCAAAAGTGAAAATACTGCCATTCCCTATTCAATCTAATTCACAATTTTACACAAAAGCTAAACATAGTATAAAACGCATTTACCCTAATCAATACTCCCCCGAACTACTTCATGCTAACTCATTGTGAGGACATCCACTCCAACCCTGGAACCCTCATACTTTCACCTGTCCTCAATTCCCCTTCTCAAAAAATCTGCTGCTAGTCACTCTAAACATACATAGCATCTGCAACAAAATAACAGAATTCCATGCATGTCTAACACAGAAGTCCCCAGACATATTAGCAGTTACTGAAACCTGGTTAAAACCAGGCATCCAAGACACCAAAATACTACCACCGGGATATAACATACTAAGAACCAGTATAGCTCATAAAAAGGGAGGAGGAGAAGCATTAATATACACCAGCACATACTCAATTCTACTTTCTCCAAACCAATTCTCATCTTTAGTACTGCTGAAAGCCACAGTGCATCTCTAAAAATAAACATTACCAAACCACTATGCATTGCAGAAGTGTACATACCCCCTGGCCAAAACACTCCCATATTTGAAGACATTCTTTCTTAGATGTATGAAACTGTCATCATGGGCAATTTCAATATCAATTAGAAAACCTTAATCACCACAGCAAATAGTATCAGCCTTTATAGATTTACAAAACTCATCATCACTCTCACTAGAATTTAAAACAATAGTGACCTAGGATCTACCCTGGACTGGATACTGGTCTCTAATCCCCATAAATACTCTAATCCCAGTACACTTCCTAATATCTTAAGGGACCACTCTCCATAAACCCAAAGCTAACATCTACAAAATATCTAGAAATTTAGCAATCTTTAATCTGCAACTTTTTAACAGCATATTAAGATCCTTCAGCTGGTCCACATTAGAAACAGTACCACTAGATAATGTTGTCAGCGACTTAAACAAATTATTTCTAGACATCCTCAAGAACTTTGCCCCTCTATGGACAAAAAAAAAAAAAAAAAAACCACTCACCCTGGCTAACCAAGTCCACAAAACAGATGCCACATTCAAGAGACAGAGCTTGGAAATATTGCCAAAGAACAAAAATGTTACTACTCTATAAAACTACAGGCAATTACGCAACAAAGCTAAAAATTAGTAAATGCTGATAAAAATACTTCTCATAACATATAGCAGACCACAAAAACAACCAAAAAACATTTTGGAAAACCATCTCATCACTTCTTACCCCAGGGTCCAAACAAAACCCTTCACCAACCACAGACAATACACCATCCCAAGCAGCTGATATGTTTAATACCCACTTTATTGACAGCATAGCTAAATTAACAATACACCATCCCAAGCAGCTGATATGTTTAATACCCACTTTATTGACAGCATAGCTAAATTAGTTACAGACTCTATTTTTACCACAAGTTCTTACTCCACAGACAATCTCATTCTACCGCTCACTCAAGCATCCAACAAAAACACCACACCAACTTCCCCTCTCTTACCAAAATACTTCCACATCAAATACTCACTCTCCACTTTTCTCTCTTCAGCCTGTAGCTACTACATTAATACATACATTCACTTCTTCTCAAAATAAAACCTTGTTCCCCTTTCTCTGACAATCTCCCTTCAGAATATTTAAAACTTTCTGCAGATGCAATTTCTTATCAATCAATACATCATGGAGTCCCAATTACCTAACATTTGGAAGAGATCCATCATAACCCCAATGCACAAAGAAGGAAAATCTAATCAGCTAACTAATTATATGCCCATCTCAATTCTATCTCCTTTATCCAAACTGCAGGAAAAATCAATACACATACAGCTACTAAAGCACCTTATGCATAACAATCTTCTAGCACCCACCTAACCGGACTTATACCATCACATAGCATGACAACTGCTCTTATCTCCTTTATGGATACAGTTAACAAAGCTAGAGACTCTGGTCAAATAACTTCTGTAATACTTCTAGATCTGTCAAAGACCTTTGATATAGTGTCACACCACAAACTTTTACAGCAACTTTCTTCTATAAGTTGTTCACAACCCTCCCAACAATGGTTTATCAGCTATCTAACTGGTAGACAACAATGTGTAACATAGCAAGGTTGTCTCTCACAACACCAGACTAACAAATTACTAGTCCCATAAGGGTCCATTCTTGGACTGTTCCTCTTAAATATCTTTATAAATAAACTACACACAGCCTCCCTTCCAAACTCCATTATGCAATACTGTGATGATTCTACCATAATCTCCTCCTCAAACAGCATACAACACCTTCTGCAAATAACCCAAGATGCCTTTACCTCAACTGAATCATGGTTCAAGGAAGCACAATTACTACTACAACAACAACAACAAGACAAAACCTGTACTTTTCACACCTAAAACAATTCTCATCTGATTTTAAAATATATTCACAGAACAACACAGAAAATGAAATTGTAACAAATATCATCTTTCACAACAAATTTATATTTAACCAACACATACATAGTGCTATTAAAAAAATACGTTTCAAACAGGGATGCTCTACTGGCACAAAAATTTCATGGACACTCTCACCAAAAGAACACTAGCCAGTAACTATTTGCTCCCTTCTCTATTATACAGTGCCCCCATTTTCAACAACCTGCACATATCACTGAAAAATAAGCTTCAATCCTGTTATAACAAGTTTGCTAAATTCACTATAGGCACAACTTACTACTCTTGCCACTACAATGCTCTTATTGAACTCAACTGGCTCGAATTCCATCATGATCTAGTCTATCTACAACTATCTATTGCACATAAAATAATGCACAAACCAGAAAACTGTCCTGCCTTAAACCTATTCTGCATATCTACATTCCTATCAGAGCCCTCTATTCTGAAGATAAACAATTAATAACTCTACACAGAGCTAATAAAAGAGCCAACCAGTGCCTATACTCCAACAGTATTGTAAAATTATGGAATGCCTTACTTACAAATATCAGTTCTATAGACAGTCCCAAAAAATTCAAGTTTACACTAAAAAAACACTGTTTTAAGTCACAAAAGTACTTGACATAGAGTAGTTTGAGAGAGTTATGCTGTTTGGCCAGACTCAAAGTGTATTTGGTTTTAATCAAGATGGATACACCTCCACCTTTGACTCCCTCTCACTCAGTTTGAGGTCTGTATTTGTGGAAGGCATTGTAGCCTTGCACAGCTGGGGTGCTCTAAAGCAGCTTTGAACCGTGTCTGTTGCTGTGTACTTATTGTAGGTTTTGTTCTTTACTGCAATCTCTACTCACTTACAAGTCGCATATCTGCTGCCCCTGTTCTAAAACAAACAGATAACCTACACCTTTCCATTTTTAACTCTCTCATTCACCTTTATACCACCTTCCCCTTTATCCCACTCACACCATGCAACCTCTTACTACTTCAATCTCATGTCTGCCTATGTTTTCTCTCACATCCTCTTTTCTACACCTCTTTCATTCTGTCTACCAAACCTCATTTTCCAAATTTCTTATCGCCTTTCTCTACCCTTGTCTACCACTAAGGAAAATATCTCTCTATACTACTCATTAACCTAAAATCAATAAGTGGAAATGTTTCCTTATCTCAATGTATTTATACACTTTAACCTCGTATGTTATATATGGCAGCCATTTTCCTGCTAGTAGAAACTAATGATATTGTCTTATTATCTGAGTCAATTAGTTACATTACAAATGTCTTGTTCTGCTCCTTGTCACTACATTACTGTAATATTACTTCTATTAGTAATACTCACAATTTGTACTACAAATACTCTTTCACATTTTTATTGTAATCTATCCACAAATTTCAATGTATCAGGTTTTTAACCTGTAAAGTAAACAAACAGCAACAAGGAGAAAATCAGTCCCAATGTAGAAAAAAGCAGCTTAAAATATTTGAGAAACAACAATGGGACAACCACGGCAAAGCACATATATTTAATAGACAATAATCAGATAAGCATTTTCGGAGATCCCTCCTTCATCAGATCAATACAAAAATATAAAATCAGTCTGCAATTACATTAATTAAAACCTTTAACCAATTAACATTTTCTAGCCTTTAAAATAAGGTTTTAAAGGTATAAAACCATTTAAGCCTGGTGGAACATTTTTCAGCAGAGGCCTGGGGAGAAAAGCTTCATAAATAAAAATGAGTAAAACATACAAGAGTAATTGAGTTTACAGTAATGAACAAGACATATAATAAAATCATAGCAAAAATGGAAAGGTGAAGGTTATCTGTTTGTTTTAGAACAAGGGCAGCAGATATGTGACTTGTAAGTGAGTAGAGTTTACAGTAAAGAACAAAACTTACAATAAGTACACAGCAAGAGACATGGTTCAAGGCTGCTTTAGAGCACCCCAGCTGTGCAAGGCTACAATGCCTTCCACATGTACAGACCTCAAACTGAGTGAGAGGGAATCAAAGGTGGAGGTGTATCCATCTTGATTAAAACCAAATACACTTTGAGTCTGGCCAACAGCATAACTATCTCAAACTACTCTATGTCCAATTAACTATCAGGAAAGTATCACACCACATTACTGCTGGCTACAGATCCCCCCACCATGAACCAGAATAAGCACACCGCCTACCTTGACTTACTGGAATCCCTCACCATACAACCCAATACCTTAGTCAATGGAGATTTCAACTATCCTTTCATAGACTGAGGGACATACACAAATGAAAACATGCTCACCCAGAGGTTCCTGGACTTTGTTAACATAAATGCTCTGGAACAGATGGTCTGCACTCCCACTAGGGGCTCTAATGTTCTGAACATAGTATTCACTAACATGGGGGTGGTCACTGTACTTCCCCATGCATGATGCCTTCTCTAGTTAGGTCAGACCACAAAGCAGTCTCATTTGAAGTAACTACTGGAACTGACACCATCACAGGAAGAAAAATTATAAAAAAAACTTTACTAAAGCTAACTATAGCCTACTAAGCAGTGGTATTAAAAGCTTTATATCACCCACAATCACAGACATCAATGGTCACTATGCAGAAGGGTACACAAATGCCCTGTACAAACACTTAAGCAACTGCATAAACTCTGCTGTACCTGACCAGATCAAAACCAGGTCTTCCTGTAAAAGCAAGCCACCATGGTGGACTTCAAGTATAAACAAATTATATAACAAATGGAAGAAATTGCTATCCAAATCCAAGAGGGATATCACTCTGCAGAGAAAGAGTTCCCTCCTAAGCCTAAACAAGAAAATCAGAAATCTTGTAAAGTCTTCTAAAGTAAATTACAAAACTAAAATTGCATCCCTAGCCAAGGATAACCATAAGACACTCTTTAACTACATCTAGAGTCTAAATGGGAATGCCCAGCTATGTGCTGAACTGGTTGTAGATGGGATCACTCATACTACACTTGAAGATATCGCCAACCTGCTAGCTGACAGATTCAGTGAAAACTTAACTCCCATATCCCCACCTACCATATCCAAAAGCATACCTGACACCAGTCCTCTGCCTAGTATCTCTAGAGAACTGGTCATCTCTGGACTCACCAAAGCCAAAAACATAGCCTCAATGGGACCAGATAATATCCCAGGTTGTTAACTAAACAATCTAAAACAAGACCTAGCAGACCCACTTTGCATTCTCTTTAATCTTAGCTTGAGAACTGGCTATGCACAATGGAGAACAGCAACACTAATCTCCCTGCACAAAGGTGGGCCATCAACTGACCCTGGGAACTACAGGCCTATAAGTCTAAACAGCCTCATCTGGAAGACCATGGAAAGAATTATCAAAGACCTTATCAACAAGGACATGGGTGACCTCCAAACACTGTACCCAACCCAGTTTGGCTTCATTAATCATTGATCATGCCTATTAAACCTGGTAGACTTCTTTGAGAATGTCACCAAAGCCATGGATGAAGCTAAGACCGTGCACACAGTCACTCTTGACCTTGCCAAGGCTTTCAAAACAATCCCCCACTCTGGCATCAGTGAGAAGCTCTCCCAGCTGGGGATTAACCCTTATGTTACTAGATGGGTAGCCTGTTAGCTCACAGACAGAACACAATCTGTCAAAATTGTTGACTCCACCTCAATCAGTAGACCCATCACCAATGGATTACCGCAGGGGTTTGTGCTGGACCCCTTACTGTTTGGCATCCATTTCTCAGAAGTCCAGGCAAAAGTAGACAGACTCTGGCTCACTGAGTTCACTGATGATTGCAAACTGGGAGCAATCATTGAGTCCCCTAATGATGTTAACATATTACAAGAAGGGCAAACATAAACAAATGATTGGTGCCAACGCCATGATTTAAAACAAAATGCAAACAATTGCATTATTATTCCCTTTGGCAAAACAGAATTCCGTACAAATTACAATACTGACAGCATCCTCCTGAGTTCCAACCCAGTGGTATGAGACTTGGGAACACAGGCTGACAGCAATTTGACCTTTGACCACCAAGTTTCCACAGTAGTAAGGAAAGCCTTTTATGTAGCACACCCCATAAGCAAGGGCATAGCATCCAGGTCAAGAGATGTTATAACTCCACTGTACTTGACCCTCATCAGACCAGTAATAGAGTATAATGCACCCTTTTGCATGTACCTAAAAAGACACCTGCAGCAGATGGAGAGACCTCACAGGTTTCTTCACTAAGAAAATAGAGGCACTCCAAGCCATGACCTATGTGGACAGGCTGAAAGCCGTGTCACTTTACTCTGTATGTTACAGGCTGCTGAGAGGTGACTTGTACTTGGCCTATAGGGCAATTTCTGACCCTTCCATAATGGAAATGCTGCACATCCACAAGTCAAATGGGTAAGAGTTACTCACTCTAGGGATCTTAATCTAGCCTGTGACATTAACAGAACATGCTGGAGAGACAGATATGTCTCCCAGAGACTGTCGCTTCTCTGAAATATTCTTCCTATTCATGTAAAAGAGAGATCATCACTGACCCTATTCAAACACAGCCTAGATAATTGGATGGGAGACCACAAATTCACCCCTGGGGTGACACCCATGTCCAGCATGGATTGGGATAGCTGGTGTTGATCACAGACCCACTCTGTTTATAAATTCATTCTGCAAAGTACACAAAAAGAACAAATGGGGATACTTGGGATTAACATGGCTAAATTCATAAAGGCTCTAGTGCTGCTAGCCAAATAACATCCTATGAATCTTTGAACCTACGGAAATGATGTTATTTAAACAGGAAATTTGAGAACGGGGTGTAATCTTTTAATAACCAGATAAAACTATTAGGGACTATTTATTTATGACTAGTGATATATTTATTATTTACTAATAATATGTCTTGATGCATTTGTTTCCATTTTGAATCATAAAATGAATGTATTGACAATGCTATAATTTTTACAATTGTTGAAGTAGATCAGGGAATCCTCTTTTCCTGTGCTAATCAAAAAAAAAACTCTTTGTTTATTAGGATGCCAAAATATTTAAGCAGAATATTATTTATTTATCTTCTTCCTCAATTTTTCTTGGTGGAGATAGTACTAAACATTAGAAGACAAAGAATATTTTAGGGGGAATTGCCATCGTAATAAGCATTAATCTGTCTTCCATGGTAAAGAAAATTTTGTTCCAATTTGTGACTAAACTTAAAATTTTATCAACGACCTGTTGAAAGTTTGTTTGCATCACTTTTTTACTATTAGACATAATGGTTATACCAAGGTATTTAATTTGATTGCTATTCCAATTGAAGTTAGAATATTTTTGTATAAACTTTTTAATTTTTTATTCATTAAAAATACATTTGTTTTATTACGATTAAATCTTAAATTAAAGATTTCTTCAAACTGACTCATAAAACTAATTATATTCCCTATTGTTAGTAAAATATTATCAGCAAAGAGTTGAATCTTTAGTTAAAAATCTTCTTTTATTTTGATACCATTAATGTTCTTGTTGAATAAATTATTATTAGGAAAGGATTCTATAGCTAATGCAAAAAGGTAAGGTGATAAAATACATCCTTGTTTTGTTCATTTTTTGTAATTTAAAAGAATTAGAAGGAAAATAACCTATTTTAACCTAAGCACAAGAGTTATTGTATAGTTTAGAAATAAATACAATTAGCTCAGGTGAAAAATTATACTCTTTAAGTGTTTTAAACAGATATGACCAATTAACTGAGTCAAAAGCCTTATCTAAATTGAGACTAATGATAGAAAGTTCTTTTTTATTTGTACTTAATCTATTAATGTATGTATTCTTATTATATTATCCTGTACTTGTCTATTTAAAACAAACACAGTTTGATCATTGTTATTAGTTACAACTGACATGAATATCGTATAGTCCACATTTAAAAGTGAAATAAGTCTGTATGATGATCACTTTGTAGGATCTTTATCATGTTTTAAAACAGGTTGATGGTTTTATTTCTCTGTAGTCTTATCTTAAACTGCATCACCTGGTAGTATTTTTGGTCTACTTTGTTTCGTTGAATCTCATTTCATTGAATTTCATTTCACCCCGACCACTTTGCAAAAAACACAAATTACTGAAAACTGATTTCACTGACTCTCATTTCACTGAACTGAACTTAGTATATATGGCACTGTATGGAGTACTGTAAGGCAAATAAAACTTATATGATATGCCCTTTTTCTCGCTGTAGTGCAATCCTGGAGTTAGGGTTGGTGTGGCGGGCACAGCCCACCACACTGGGTGCTGTGGGTGGCATAGCCACCTTGTTTTTTTACATTCTATTTTACCAAAAACTTCAAAACAATACATTTTAAACAATAGACATGCATAGTTGCAGTACCAATGACTAACCATCTCCAGAAGACAATATGTACTCAAACTGGGGGGGGGGGCTACACCCCTTACACCCCCAATGTGGGGGGCTGTGCTCCTACACCCCCTAACTATATATACTAACTCCAGGATCACACTACATTGGGGAAAAGTGGATATACCTATTACTTGCCTTACAGTACTTTACACAGTGCCATATATACAGTACTGACTGCAGTTCAGTGAAATAAGATTCAGTGAAATGAGTTTTCAGTAATATGACTTTTCAGTGAACTGGTTGAGGTGAAATGAAATTCAGTAACATGAGATTCAACGAAACAAAGTAGACCCAGTATTTTATATAGTTCTGGTATAAGGCCATCTAAGCCAGACTTCTTATTTTTTTTACTTTTTTCTTTGATCTTTTGTTTCTGTTAAAGTGAATGGTCTACTATTTTTTATCTGTTCACTTGTTATTTTATTATTTATATTTTCCCTTAGAAAAGTTTCAACTTTATCATCATTATCTAGGTTATTTATGTTATTATTATAATAAAATATTTTAAAGCCCTCAAGAATACATTTAATATCTGTTCTTCTTTATTATTTATATGTGTTATAATTTCTTTGATATGATTCAGTTGGGTCTATATTATATGCTCAGAGACTTTTCTTCGAATATATAATCATCGACACCTAAAGAGCAAATGCTTTAAAGCGCGAACGGCTACGTCCGCAATTTTTTTCCTCAGGAAAAAATTCATGGGGCTGTACACAAAAAACACAAACTTCAAAAGCCTAATTAAGTGAGGGGCTTCGCCCGCCACACCCCCCGACGTGGGGGCTGTGCCCCTCACACCCCCCTAACTAAATATATCAACTCCGAGATCACTCTACATTGGGGAAATAGGCAATTCCTGATAACGGCCAACTAAATTTTTTCCCGACGAAAAAAATTTGTGGATGTGGCCATTTGCTCTTTAGAGCATTTGCTCTTTAGGTGTCGATGATTATATGTTCGAAGAAAAGTCTCTTCGAGCATATAATATAGACTCAATTTAGTTTATTTTTTTATCTAAGAGCAAGTTTATGTAAGCTTAAAGGGTTTACTGAATATGCTTGAAGTTTAAATTCTTCCAGATTGATTGAAACTATATGATTTAGAATTTCAACATATTTTGTATTTAAGTTTTTAAGTTCAGACCGACTGATAATGTCATCTGGTTTTAGATTTAACTTTAGTGTGCCTCTTTTGGCCTGTAGTGTATTCAATTATTTGTCCCATTGTCTTGTTTTACTAATATACCAGCTTGTAATGCTTCCATTTAAGTAAGCCATTAGTGAATCTCACAGGACCATGTCAGATACTTCACCATTCATGTTTATTTTGAGAAAATGTTTGATGTTTTTAACGTACTGAACCTTGAATCCTTTTATTTTAATAATGTACACTGGCAATCTTCTTTGATGTATTAAATTATTAGTTTCTAAAATAATATTAAAGATTATAGCATTATGGTCTGATAATGGATATGAAATTATTGAAACTTCTCTGGTATGTGATACTGGATTGTTTGAAACAAAACTTTTATCAACATTTGTTTGTGTTCCATATCTATATGAATAACAGGTAAATTAAAGTGAGTTTGTTTTCCTTAGCTCATATGTATTCTTTAAATTCATTAGATTTACAAAATGTGTTAAGTGTTTGGCCGAAGATGTGATTCTTTCTGTCTGCAGTGTAATCTTTGTCTGATAAAATACAATTAAAATCATCAGCCATTATGACTTCACCTTTCATGTAATAAGCTGCGGTGTTTAAGTATTTTTTTTTTATTTTTTGCATCTTTAGTGCCAGCCTCTGGAATCCAGTAAGAGTTCACCAATGTATATACTTTTCTGTTCCACTGAATTATAACAATGCTTAACATACAATTTTTATCAACATAGGTGTCTTTTACTTTACACATTACTGGTGAGTTCTTCCATAAAATGAGGGTACCTCTTCTTTTAGCTGAAAGCCAGAACCAGCTAAAACCAAATCATTATTTCATGAAAGCTTGTTTACATTCTTTATTAAGTAAATGTGTTTCCTATCGAAATACTACTTGAGATTTATGTAATTGCATATTCAATCCATTAATATTAATAGATATGCATTTAAAATCAGATATTTATATAAGACAGACAAAACACAAGTATAATGAAATTACATTTATGTACAGAACGTATTATATACTTATATATAACAATATGAAATCTTCAGCTATGGTCAAAACTTTTGAAACAAATAAAAAATTACCAAATGCTATAACCATAAAACATTCTACCATGGAATAATGTACTCCTTAGTTTGTTATAAAAGATGAATAAACTAGCTCTCAAACTCTCCAGTAGACTAACAATGCTTAGCTCATGCTTCTGATTCATATTAATGTCTCATATTTTAGTGTGCATCATCTTAAAATAAGCCTGTCATTGAGTTATTATGAATAAGAAAAGTGTTCAGAATCTTTTTTATAAATTGACCAAACTGGATATCTCTACAATCATCTTTTCCTGTACCTCGCATATTCTCCCTAGTCTACTATAAGGAGGAAGTCAGTTGTTATTTTCATATTTATTAATTTATAGGTCAGATGATTTTATAAATACCATAAAAACAACCAAAAATAATGAACATAGACTTATTTGATGATTCAAACAGCAAAAATCATCCAGTAAGCCCTTTCATCTATGGTAAGACTTCTTCAGACTGAATGGAAAGGAGTAAAATACAATTAAAACCACATCAATAAAACATTTGCATAATTAATCTAATTAGAACAATTACTGCCTGCATTAGTGTTTAAGCTTCTTTCTCTGCTAGATGTCAGCAACCCTCCAGGATTAAATGACAAAGACAGTTTCAAAGTTTATTTAAAGAGAAAGAAGTTTAACCATAGAAGAAAGTGCTTACTGGATGATTTCTGCATTTTGATTAATTAAATTATTCTATGTTCATTATTTTTGGTTGTTTTTATGGTATTTATCTATTTACTTTTAACAACCTTTTAGTCCATTTTCTGCTGTGAGTCAGATGACTTTATATTTTGTTTCTATTTTATTTACTATGTGTAAAGTTGTTCATAGAATCCTAACTTCATAAACCAGTACCAGTCTAACTGCCCCTGTGGGCCATTCAAAGCTCAGCCAATTACCCCATGTGAAAATTAAACCCTACACCTTGTTACTATAAGGTGAACACCTTAACCGCTATGCGAACCTCTCATCCTTATAGACATATTTATATTCCTTAACTATATAGATATTTACTTATTGTGATCTCTATTTCTGTTTGTATACTATGTCTTTTGCTATTACTATATTCTTATCTTATAGTTTAGTTATAATCCTAGTGTAACATATCATATAATAGAACATTTATGTATTTATCCTTATATATCTGATACTCTGTAATCTAGTACTACTGTTAGAATCAGTACTATTTTTTCATTAAGTGTTATGTCTAATAGTACCTGAACAAACATCTAAAAGATCTCCCATTTTAAGATTCAAAGTTTCCATAATGAATTGTTCTGAGATATTACATTTTGTTATCATTAAAAAGAGAAATAACAATGAAACACTATCCTATTTTTTATCAGAAGTGTCTTTCTATAGGCTAGCATACAAACTATCCTTTTCGAATACTGCAAGCATTCAGAACTATTTAATAACTGACAGTGGTTTAGAATGCAATTTACTGTCTTTTGCTTATTATATAACTCATATTCATTGACATCTTAGCATATGATTCATAATATTATGAATATTTACTTTTAGACAGGAAGAAGTAACCTGGACAGTTCTTAGAATTTTCCGAACACTTGCAGCATCCCAAAAGTGATCATGACTTTAATTAAGCTGCTTCAAGCTGGTCCTCATGACAAGGGCTTGAAAATGAACAGTTTAGCAGCATTAACTCACACAAAAATGTTCACAAGTGAATCCAAGCCAACTCTACATTTATTTACATTTGTCCTTCAGTTTTTTATTGGTTTTGTCTTTTATTAACCAACCATCTATTGTTGCATCTCTCTTTAAATAAGTTGATAGATTCTAGTTAATTTCTTCTATTTTTACTAGGATTTTATTTTTCTGTATAAAGTCCATTGCATCTTCCAAGGTGTTAAACATCTTCTTTCCTTCCTTGGAAACACGATGTGTGCTTTAATATTGTTTTTCTTTAAGCATTTAACAAGTGGCACACATGCTTTTCTCCTTGACATCACCAATGTTGAATAGTCACTGTCAAATCTTATAATATTTTCTTTAATTTAGCTGGATAATTAGTCCATTCAGTTTTTGAGACTAAATTATTTTCTTCACTTGAGAAAAATCTTACAATCATTGACCTTGGTGAAGGTGTTCTTTTAAAAGATGAGTTGCAAAGTGATCTATGTGCCCCTTCGATGCCAAAGGAAAAAGCTTTAGGTAGGTTTAAAGTTTTAGGCAGCCAGGTATTAAGGACTTGAATCATACTGTCTCCCTCTTCTTTTTCAGGAATCGCGTAAATCCTGATGTCATTCTTTCTAGATCTGTTCTCGAAGTCTGCTATTTTTTTCCTGGAATAAATTGTTTTGCTTCGTAGGAAATTCAGTGTTGTTCTCATTTTCAAGTAATCTTCCATCAAAATCAGACACTGCCTCTTCTATACTCAAGATTTGTGATGATTGTTGTTTGAGTTTCACTCAGCACTTCAACTTGTTTTTTTACATTCCTTTTTAAAATTGTCCATTTTGCTTTCTAATTTATCTGTCTTTACAGATAACTCATTGATGTTACTTAGTATAGCCTGTATGACTTTTTTCATTGTACTGTCCTGTATACTGGGCTTAGAGTGGCTCATTCTGAGACAATTAGTTTTTTTTATTTTTCTTGACAGAAAACAGCAATTAAAAAAGTTTCAAACTTGTTATTTTTGTCATAAATCTTTCAGCAGATATACAACTATAAATCATTCAAGTTTTGAAATGTTATATTTGATTTGTTTAGTAAAAACTCTATCAGATATGTTAAAATGAAGCAGAGCTAAACAAATAGTGCTGTTAATTGCTCACCATCATGGCTATGTCCCCCAAATATTTTCAGTCGTTTGAATTATCACGATATTCTGCTCAGATAGTGAGACAATAACTTATAATGTATACTCAATGAGACGGTTTGAAACAGTTTGTACAGGCGCAACTGCATAAATTAAGTACCACTCCATGGCCAATCTCAAATGAATCTGCTTGTTAGTGACATTCTGCTTTGAATTTATAAAGATCTTGCCTAAAATATATCTCAGACTGGAGATAATGTATATTTTGTGTCCAATGCCTCAGCTACAAACAGTTTCACTGACTTCTCAAGAATATTATTCTCTTAAAAGTTGCATTAAAAGTAAAGTGTGTAAATTGCACTCCCATAAAATTGAAACCCAGACAGAGTTGCTGCAAATAAACAAGTGATACTCAAATATGTATAAAACATGAATGATGGCATAAAGATTAATGTACAAAGTCTGCCTGTGGGAAGAATAATATTGGTGTGATAACAGATAAATACTAGTTTAATAATCTTTGTTTCAGTAAATATGTTAAACATAATAGCAACAATATATAAAAGTTTGCAACTCTGTGTGAAAACTATAGCTAATAATTATTTGTTTAATTTGAAAAAAGTTATTTAAAAAGATTGCTACAGATCCCCTATCAAATTGTTCCAGGCCAGCTAACACTGACAGTGTTGAAAGGTATTATACAGTAAAGTTACCAAAATAAAATGTCTGTGTTACCAGTAAACTGTTTCAGAAGCGTACGCAGAGGATGTATGCCTAACAATTATGTATTACTCATTTTTGTAATTGAAAACCAAAACAAGCAATAAAGGCAGCATGGAAAAGTAATATTTGCACGCATTTCTAACAAAGAAAGACAAAGTAATGTGCATGACACCAACTTATATCTAATAAGTTATACTTTGCTCTGTGAACAGTAATAAGTCAAATGCTCAAATGTTCATTGTAAAGTTCTACTATAAAATAGACAGCTGTAGTAGCTGAAAAAAACTGGGGTGATATAAAATACATACGCAAGTTGGTAATAGATTGCCTTTAAATAAATGCCCAAACCTGTGCATGTTAAATGGAACTTCTTAGCAAGTGCCTGACATGTCATTCCATACTTTGTATTTTAAAGGATAAGTCCTAGGTTGCAAAACAGCATCCTGAAATTTTTAATGTGTTTACAATGTAAACTAACATCAGTAATTTTTTGCTTATATGTGCTAACTATACATAAGTCTGCTGAACAGAGCATTTAGTAAGCTACAGATGTTAGCACAGTATACTTGTATACATACGTACTGCATCACTAAAATAAAAAAAGTATTTGTTCTATTTAAATACCCAGTACATGTTTTACTCAGGACCTTCACAAACAATAAATTTAGTATTTGAAAAACAGGAAAGCTGTTCTGATGGTTCATTGTTAGTCTGTTGGTTTGTATTAACTTTTTGTGAGTTTCTTTCTCTTCTTGAGATCTATAATATATGACAGACTGTTGAGTTAAACAGCAGTTAAGAGCAGTGGTGTTTCTATATTCATTATTGAATATTATTCTTCAGTAAAAGAATATTTGTCAAGATAAATGCAAATATGGTCAAACAGTATGAGTACATGTAAAAAATGAAGAACTGTCATTTATTCTACATTCTGGATGTTGTTTAGTTTCTCAGCAAAATAAGAGTATATGACTACTCATTTTGTAATAATGCCACTAATAAAAATGCTTAAGCATTACTTACATATCACTGGCCAGGAGTAGCTGGGGCCAATAATAAAGCAATGCAGTCTTGTATGTCAAATGGATAAAATCTTGTATTGAGAATGTATATATCTGTATTTATGCTTGTATCACAAGACAGTCAGGTTTCCTGTTATGACACTGTTGTGTATTAATTGTTCAAAACTGATATTAAGCACTGATAGTACCTGGTATTATGCACTTTTATTATATACAGTTAGTATATATAGTAAGGGGGCGGTGTGGTGGGCACAGCCCCCCACCTATTTTAAATGTTGGAAACCACAGACATGGATACTTACAAGTTAAATGAATAACTCTTTCCAGAAGATAATATACACCCAAACTATGTGGGGGGCTGAGCCCCCACCCCCCTTACTATATATATATAGACTAACTCCTGGATCGCACTACAGTGGGGAACAGGGCATATATCATTCAACGAAATGAGTTTCAGTCAAATGAGTTTTCAATGAAGTGAGCTTTCAGTGAATTGTCCTCAGGCAACAGGTTTTCAGTGAAATCAGTTTTCAACGAAATGTGTTTCAGTGAAGTGTGTTTTCAATTAAATGAAGTAGATATATATATATATATATATATATATATATATATACACATACATATATATATATATATATATATATATATATATATATATTTTTTATTTTTTTCAGAAAATGCCACAAGGAATATAATATATCTTCTTGAACTTGTTTGAAGCTGATGATTATGTCATTATACTTAGGAAACATTTAAACATGACTATGATGGATGTGTCATTAATAATGTCATGGGACTAAATTTATAGTTGTGTGTGTTTATTCAAACTTTCAGAACTGATTAAAACAGTGCACATGAATTGTTTTATTTATTTGCTCATAATAATATGTGCTGAGTAGATTTCTGTTTCTTTTACATATTTTTTAAAATAACAGATTCTACACAGACAAATAACTGAGTTGGCTCCAGCATTCTTTTTTTACCACATACTCCACAATCTTATTAATATGCCCAGAAATGCAACCTTAGTACTTGATAGCAATTTCTGTTTTGTTCTTTTGATTACAATGCATTTCATTTTGATCATAATACAAAAACTGCTATGTAAAATTCTTTGGCAGATTTCTTAACATTAACTAACTTCATACTTTTCCCAACTTTTCATTTCATAACACCTCTCCATGACAAATGCGTACATTTTATTTTGTTACTAGTCTTCTGTGGGTGGTATACATAGTCATCAGGCATTAAGGGAATCTGCAGAGTTTCAGCCTGAGTGCAGCCTATGCATAACTTATAGGGGAGAGCTGAGTTTAGCACTGATCACTTTCCATCAACTTTTGCAAATGAAGACCTAATGAGATGCAAATGAGAAAAGACTCAGAACTTTTTATGCCAATGAGCCCTCTTCCTGTCTGTTTCAAATCAAAGTCATTTTTTACTATAACAGGCAAAGTCACATCTTTTTATCTATTGTGCAACTGGTGAAGATGCTTGCTGTTGCTAGCAGCCTAGCTATTTCTTGGTGTTAGCTGCTTGTCTTGCCTGAGCCAAAATCCCAGGTACCCAGCAGTGCTCGCTGGCCAAGACGGCGCAGATATAGGCAAAGATTACCTCATTGTAACTTTGATAATTGAGAAATTCCAGATAGATTTAGCATGGACAAGGATATAGTAAAGTCTTTAGTATGTTTGGGTGGTCCACAGATTGGACCGGAGAGAAGAGTGGCCTTCCTATTCCTGTACATACTAAGGTATGTATTGCCCACACTATACTTGCCATCGGGATCTTCCAGAAACAGACTGGGACATGCCAGACACTTCTCAGGTTTCTGCCTCAAAAATACTTCAAAAGTTCCTTGACATACTCTTGGCATGGGCAGATCAGTATCTGGCACTGTCATCGCAAGACCAAGCCAGAACCATGGATGCCTTCTATGGCATGGCAT
This sequence comes from Protopterus annectens, assembly GCF_019279795.1. Lineage (NCBI taxonomy): Eukaryota > Metazoa > Chordata > Ceratodontiformes > Protopteridae > Protopterus > Protopterus annectens. Next base: position 549,221,138 of record NC_056745.1, on the reverse strand, counting down.
TTTTCCTTGAGGAGTTTGGTGCAACAGACAGCACTGATGTGGCAATTAGTTTCCATGAGGACCATGGGGGGAGTTGTACCAAAATAGGAAGAGCTACCACTCTATCAGCTACCAGGTAGTGTGTGATGCACAGGGATGCATTACCAAAGTGTCAGCCAAACATCCTGCCATTCTCATATTGGGCACTCAAGCTCACTCTACCTCCTCTTCCTGCATGGTAGGAAGCCCCATATTCACTTTGTTGAGACATGAAGCTGATGAGGTGAATCTTGGCATCCATGTCAAGAACACATAATACAGGGTTATGATCAGTGAGAAAGTTATAATTCTTTGTACAGCATGGAGCTTTATCTGCTCCATGTACTATTAGTTACGGGGGAAAATAATCACTGTGTGTTTTGTTGTCTTTTAAAGGTGTAAAACAATTAGCAGACACTGTCAGAAAGGCAGTGTAATGCTGTCTGCAATATTTATACTTACCTTTAATGCCTCTCTACTGTCTATATTTTCCCAGAAAATCCAGATTATTGCTTCATATTTTGGTTTGTTCCTCATAAAATCTGTGGTTTTCAGATGAACCACCGAGGACTGAAGTCACTAAATAATAATATACATTTGAGCTTCAGAGTTCATATCCCTCAAATTATGGAGGCAAACACATCCCACTATTCTAGAAATTTTCTATTTTTTTTTTTTTACAGGAAGTTAAGGACACATTAAGGTATGGACAGCTGTCAGAAAAAAAATATGTTGCCCTGCTATCATTTGCCTGTCAGTAAAGGCAGATTTTAATGCCAAGTGGTAGACCTGACCTTAACATCATAAGCAGGGGTGCTTATCAATTGTTAAGGTTGGGTCATGCACCACTCTATCATTTAACTGGTTTGTCTTTTTCTGTATATCAAAGTGTAATCACCACTGTCGATGCCCTACACATATCTTCATAATTACTAGTGAACAATTACCAGTATTTCTAGTACAGTGTACTATGCATAAACAGGGACAATGGACAATGCATTTTCTGTCACTCATCATGACATTTTAAAATATGTCCTTCGATAACATGTAGCTCTCTCAGTTATGAAAAGTCTTTAGAATTGTATCACAAGAAAAGTGCTTTCCATATTTTCTTATTAAATATTCATTTTACTTACAAGTGCTCTTATAGTCTTTCTTCTTCATTTTTCTTCTCACCAGGGTTCCACGTGGACTGCTTGGATAAAAATTACGAGACAGGGTCCCCATATTAAGTGAACTAAGGCTATATGCACTCATGGAAGTAGAAGAATAAGATGCTGAAACTAATGCTGTAATGAGATAAAAAACAGTAAATTTGTTTAAGTATGGCACATTTCATCCAACAGACATCAAGAAATTACTGGTCAAACAAAACTAAGCCCCCCCCCCCAAAAAAAAAAAAATAAAGAATGACAACATTTTAAATTCAAAATAGACAACATATTCATTCATTACTTTCATATAAATATCTACAATAATTTTTATTTATAAGTAAATGCATCTACTACTGATATGTGTGCGTACACACATACACACACACACACATATATATATATATATATATATATATATACATATACACACATATATATATATATATATATATATATATATATATATATATATATGTATATATCTATATATATATTTTTTTTGGAGTGGGCATGATTCTCATCTTTGACTGAAGTCTAATGCTAAAAAATATAACCAGTTCCATTTCCAAGTGAAACATCCTATTAATGAAAAACAGCAAGACTATTTAAGTATAAATTAGTCAGCCATTCTTATTGCAATTTGTCCTGAGGCCAATGTGTAAGATATTTACAAAAGTGAACTATTTCCAGCTAATCCATCTGACTATGCACTGCAGGTCTTTACCTCTGCCATTAATATTGCATGTGCTTCCAACATATCTGACATTCATTTATACAATTCACCTCTCAAGGTTTTGATCCTTAACTCTTAACCCTTTAGGCAAGACTCTTGGTTCAGATACATTGCTGGAAACAATTAAATAGGAAGATCAATGAATTCATGTGCTAGGTAACTAGATATGCTTATCCCCTATTAGTTTAGGAAAATCCAAAAGTTATCAACTCATATTACATAGAATTCCTTGGCTCTTATCACTTCTAACAAAGAAGATATAATGGTCTTTTTCTACTTCTGACTGCATATATAGGATTTTACATTACACACGGAGGTAAACTCTCCATGCTCCAAACATGATGTGCATATTTACTCATTCCATCTGATAATTCTGTGGTATACTTCTCAGTTTGCAAAATACTTAAAATCCTGGCACACAGATTATACGGTTGATCTCAGCCTTGGCTATTTGAAAGACCAGACAGGTGTTGAACATTTATTAAACCCACACATACCAATTTTGAATTAGCCCAAACTGCTTAATGAAAAATTATGCATTCCTCTTCTTGGATATAAAATCAGGAAAGCCAGATAAACGATCGAATCCAAATGTTAATAACACATAAAATGCTGTTGGCATCTTTCAGACACATCAAATATAAGTTTTACCTCCCTCACAGTGACTTCTGGTGATGCCATCTTATATGGCAAGCAGTAATAAAATCACCTCCTAGTGCACTAACTTCAATTTAATCTGGCGCAAGCTGTGATTCCTACAAGATGTATCCAAAACATGTGCTCCTTAATGTCTATTTAAAATCGCATAGTATTACAAGACCTAAGCTCTCCTTAGTTTCTACTTCTCACTCTATTGAAAATGCACTGTGAGCAATATTCCAGTACCAATCCCAAAAATACGCATGTCATCCTATATACAAATGCTCCAGAGCCCCAGCAATATCCTATATTAATAAGAAAAATGGCCAGTGCTCCTATATGAAGGTTACAGTTTTCCTTTCATATACTGCAAAAGCTGTCACCTGAACCTTGCTGAAAAGAAAGAAACTTTGAGGATGTCCAGCAATCATGTCACTGCAGATCTGAAATCCAATATTCCTAGTTTAAAGAAGAGTGGATCACTAAGCCATGCTCTTTATTTAATGAGGTGACCAAAAATTATTGTACTTGGATAACACAGGGGGCTGCCACTACACACTGCCTTTTTGTCTTTAATTGGAAAACTCTCCATGTCCTTTCCAGTCAGCTGATATGCAAATCTTCAGCATAAACATCTTATAAGTTGACTTTGCTTTTAATAGACTATAGTCATGCCCACTTCAATGACCCTAAAGCATCCAGGATAAGCAAATTCATCATTTTGCATAAAAAGTACTTTGGCACCATGTTTATATAAAACATGGGAATTTGGGTTCTGTTTCTACCACTACTCCAGTGCAGTGGTTTGTTATGACTTGACTGAATGCAAGTAATAAAGTATTATAAGCTCATTATTTCAGTGCTGTTTCAGATCTGTAGCATCACATTATACTTAGCATATTTTATGCAATATAGTACAATTTGATATTTTTATTATAACGCAACTCAGTCCATGTGCTATCACTCTTGATAAAAATCTGTGCATTTCATGAATTGTATTTCTTATTGGCCATATATAACCATATTGGGTTTTTAAGTTTTGAGTAATGTTGGTCTGCAGTTATTGGCATAAACAGATACATTATGCATTGCTATATTAGCACACAGGATTGTGATTTATAAATATGGGATTATGAACAGATATTGACATGATATCATGTGTGTTAGACCTGTACTGAAATATCAAAAAATGTAAGTGCAAAATTGATTTTATCTAGTAGAATTACTTCAGATATTACAAATGACAAAATGGATTTCTGCACTTCTGACCACAAATGGTTGCAAGAAACTGTAGGTTGCAAGATAGATAAACTTCATGGTACTGCTTTGTTCTGAAGCAAAGCAATGGCATTGTCCTGTTCTTTCTTACATAACAGGTGCAACTTGTTTGTATAACTATGCAAATGAAGTTATGAGAAAGTCAGAGTATGTGGGAAATATGTTGATAGACAGTCTCTGAATAATAATTGTATATTTATGCTATCTCAGCATGTTGTTATCATAGATTAGGTTTGCCTTTAATCCATTCAAACAAAGTTTAAAAAAATAAAAATAAAAATAACATAAAATAAAAAGTGTAGGAGCAAACAAAGCTGGTGAAATGTATCAGCATAGGAAAACAACAGTCCAGAAAGCTGTCCCAAACAGAAAACTCCGTATGTTATAAATCCACACAGGAATTTCATGAACCATAGAATTTATTGGTAACAAATAGGCAAGCGCTTTCACCCTTCTGGGCTTCCTCAGACCTTTAAACATTATCATTAAAACTGAGGTCAATATATACTAATTAATACATGACATCACTTCCTATTCTAAATTTAAAAAACTATTACATTATAAAAACATATGAAATTTGATTACATATATAATCTAGTAAAAATAGTCAAAACTGTATAAAATAATAAGAAATGAGTACCAAATAGGCTGTATATACAATGCATATGTAAAATATATTTTGTAAATAACAAAACATACAAAATTACCTAACAGTAAGCGTCCTATTTTTAAGAATAGGTTTGAGGGGAATCTTGTTATTTAATCCAGGCCATCGATCTGCTCTAAATCTGATGATCCATTTTAGTTCCATCCACTCCATGTAGTTCCGTACATCCCCACCTCTAATTCTGGGAGTATTGACTTGTATAACCTGAAACCTAAAGCTATGTTGGTTATCAGTTTCTATGAGATGTTTAGAAAGGGCATTACAGGTCGATCGTGTACGAATATGGTAAAGATGTTCCCTAATCCTCATGTAGCCGCCTGTCCATTTTACCTACGTAAAACGCTGGATAGGCTGTGCATCTGGCTAAGTAAGTAACATGTTGCATATTGCAATCAGCGTGTATCTGAAACCTGAACCACTGAGATTTGGAAGGGTGTATGAAGCAAGCACCACTTTCTAGATATCTACAGAAATTACAATGTTGCATGGTAAAGTGCCAGTGGTAGAATCATCATTCGCATTCCCATTCGATACCCTGGGATAACATAGTAACCTATGTAAATTCAAATTATTCTTATATATAAATTTAGGATTCTCCCCCACTATCTCCTTAAGCCGTGGGTCAACTTGCAATATTCTCTTAAACTAATAAACAGTTCCTTTTAGCCCTTTATGATAAAGTCACCACACTACCTAGTGATTTACATTTTAAACTGGTTACCCTAGATGTGCAATCGTTATTTACAGTGATTCCAAATCAAGATAGGATTGAAACTATTTCTAGATGCCTGCAAGATAATACCAGCTATACATTAGCACAAGCTGATCTACTGTGTGCTCTACTAGAAATCATCTTAGAGAACATTTTTTGTTCAACGAAGTAGCTTATATTCAGAAGGATGGCATAGCTATGGGCACCTCTTGTGCCAATAGCTATGCCAACCTAGTTATGGTGGATTGGGAAAGTGATAAACTCTTTAAGTTAGACAGTTTCAAGAAGCACATCATCTCTTACACTATGTTTGTAGATGACCTGTTTCTTCTATGGACTGGAACAGGAGAAGAACTCACTGAATTTTTTTAGAGAGATTAATGATTTATCCCACTTCTTAAATTTTACAATGGATAGCTCAGACCATTGTATCGCCTTCTTAGATGTTTATATTGAAAGATTATCAAATGGACTTATCAATACTGGGGTGTATAGGAAAGCAGGTTATAAAAATACACTCTTACATAGAGAAAGTATGCACCCCAATTATATTTTTAAGAATTTGATCAGAGGACAAGCTATACGAGCATCCAGAATAAATCCCAGTACAGATGGATTTATTCATGAACTGTCAGATCTGAGTGATAGCCTATTACAGAGATATTATAAAACTAATGAGGTGAATAAATATTTTGAAGGAGTATTCAGTCTGAGAGAAAATTCAGCACGTCCTTATTTTTCCCACCATCCCTTAGTGGAGACCACCCTTTCTCTCACAAATAATTTCAATGATTCTATAGTAAAATTTTCTACCAACTATACTCAAGATATTAACAGAATCAAAGAAGTATTTTTTAGAAATTGGTGAATATTGCAAGTTGACCCATGGCTTAAGGAGATAGTGGGGGAGAATCCTAAATTTATATATAAGAATAATTCGAATTTACATAGGTTACTATGTTATCCCAGGGTATCGAATGGGAATGCGAATGATGATTCTACCACTGGCACTTTACCATGCAACCATTGTAATTTCTGTAGATATCTAGAAAGTGGTGCTTGCTTCATACACCCTTCCACATCTCAGTGGTTCAGGTTTCAGATACACGCTGATTGCAATACGCAACATGTTACTTACTTAGCCAGATGCACAGTCTGTCTGGCGTTTTACATAGGTAAAATGGACAGGCGGCTACATGAGAGGATTAGGGAACATCTTTACCATATTCGTACACGATCGACCTGTAATGCCCTTTCTAAACATCTTATAGAAACTGATAACCAACATAGCTTTAGGTTTCAGGTTATACAAGTCAATACTCCCAGAATTAGAGGTGGGGATGTACGGAACTACACGGAGAGGATGGAACTAAAATGGATCATCAGATTTAGAGCAGATCGATGGCCTGGATTAAATGACAAGATTCCCCTCAAACCTATTCATAAAAATAGCAGGCTTACTGTTAGGTAATTTTGTATGTTTTGTTATTTACAAAATATATTTTACATATGCATTGTATATACAGCCTATTTGGTACTCATTTCTTATTATTTTATACAGTTTTGACTATTTTTACTAGATTATATATTTAATCAAATTTCATATGTTTTTATAATGTAATAGTTTTTTTAAATTTAGAATAGGAAGCGATGTCATGTATTAATTAGTATATATTGACCTCAGTTTTAATGATAATGTTTAAAGATCTGAGGAAACCCAGAAAGGTGAAAGCGCTTACCTATTTGTTACCAATAAATTCTATGCTTCATGAAATTCCTGTGTGGATTTATAACATACGGAGTTTTCTGTTTGGGACAGCTTTCTGGACTGTTGTTTTCCTATGCTGATACATTTCACCAGCCTTGGTTTGCTCCTATACTTTTTATTTGATATTATTCAGTGTTTTTTTAAGTATTAGGAGCATTCATTCCCTGGTTGCTATTTTTCTGTTGTTATTTAAAATAAAAATAACATTTTATTCATACTGCTTTCAGTGTCTTAGTGGTTTTATACAACTTATAGATGGTGATATGATCTGTATGCAGTACTGTTTGTTAAATGTCATTTAAAGGATTTTTGCATAGTTATATTATTTTTTTTATATTTACTGTAGATTAACACCAGACTACTTCATGTGTGTGTGTGTGTGTGTGTGTGTTTGTATGTGTGTGTGTGTGTGTGTGTGTGTGTGTGTGTGTGTGTGTGTGTGTGTGTGTGCGTGTGTGCGTGTGTGTGTGTGTGTGTGGAGGGGAGATGGCTCCTGCTAAAGCGTTAAGACAGGGATTTAAAATAAATGTTTTATTACATACAATGACAGTGGTGGGACATGACAGCTTCTCATTACTCAATATCTGTGGTAACTAACTTTGTGTTACTGACTCTACATACTGAATTTCAGATTTTTACTTTGTTCAGCTGCACTTGATTATATAGTTGTTCAACCTTAGCAGGGTTAGGGCTGCACTATTTCATTCACTGAAAATATGAAGGAAACAAGCTGAACACTTCTCTGCTGAGTATCCTTGATTCCTTGATTACCAATTAATTATTCTACAGTTTCAGCTAGGACACAATCATTTTAAATGCTGTATTATAAGCAGTTAGCTAAATGTCTGAAGGATATGCATCCTAAACCACTGCCCCCCTCCAGGTGCATTTCATGATACAGATAATAAAACTACTACTGCTCCATGAAGAATTACCATTATGTTCTTTTTTTTACTGAAATGTTGTTTTAAGCATAAACATAACACAGAGAAATATAACAACAATGAAACTGTTAGATTACACATAAATCTTAGAAATAATCATGGGTTAATATTGCAAATATTTAACTCAGTTATGATTAAGAAAGAAAAATATATTTACTGAAATAGAACACATTTTAAACACTAAATACTGGTACAAGACTATATACAAACACAGCAGAGAAATCATGAGTGTCAAAAGTTAAATATACTGATGATTATGTAATTAAAACATACTGTAGAGCCATATATTAAAAGAAAAATGGCAAATTATCCAAATGTTGAAATAATATTTATCCATACACTGTCATGTGAGCAAAATAATTAATTTAATCATTACTGATGCACATTGTTATTTTCTTATCATAAATAACAACTGACAGAAGGAAAATAAGTCTAAAAAAGATGAAGGCTCAGATTACTTCCATCTCTTAGTAATGATTCTTCTTGCTTCATCCAATAAACAGAAGAGGATGGTGTTTGTGATTTATGAAATAGGAATAAAGTATTCAGAAGAAGAGTTAGAATACTTAAAAAAGTTTGTTAAAATACCGTCTTTTTATGTGCATCTGTGTATATGTACATGTACACATAATGAAACACAGAGTAGAGTCAAACCACCATTAAACTGATGTACAGATAGGTGAACACTGTATCTGCCCCTACAGGACCCATGACAAAGTATGTGAGAGAATAGTGAATTCTTTCTTTGTGAAACCATGGTAGAAACAGTGTCTGAGCATTTTGTGCAGATGGAATTTAGTTAGTTTATTTTGATTATGTGTCACTCACCTTTAACAGACTTCAGATTCTTTGGATGTACCATATATATATATATATATATATATATATATATATATATATATATATATATATATGTATATACATATATAGATAGATATAGATATATATATAGATATATAGATAGATATAGATATATAGATATAGATATATACACAGTTTACTGTCAGTATTCCGAATCCGCTTTGATAGACCATTTAGAATGTCAGCTGAAATGCTGAATCCAGAATGCCAAAAAATAAACCAAGGCAAAAATGAATACATCGATAACCGTGGTTCAATGTATTCGACATAGCAGGAGGTGACGTTACTCGCCTCCTGCTATGCACATTAACGTACCGTTACAGTCTAAAGTCAATGTACATTACTCCCTCTGCACATTAATTATACCATCTCTGAGATTGCACTACAGTGAGGAAATGGGCTAATTCCCTGTTCCTCAGTGAACCGCGATCTCCCTGCACAATGTTAAACCCAAATACTTGAACTACACACTGTAGTGTAGTCGATGCATTTTGGTTCGACATTCTGCCAACTTGAAAACTGTAATTCGACCACATGCCTGTCGACCAATGCAGTTTCAATGTTTTCAGTGTAAACCTATATACACACACATACATCGAGAGAGAGAGAGAGGAGACAGTAATTTAGCTGACTGTCATAAAAGTTGACATCTGTTTACTCAACACAAACTTCACAAAATTCTAATAAAGAATTATTGATATGCTCAATTCTTTCTTATTGTAAAGATTAACAAAGTATACATTTTTTTCTTGCATCCTGTATAATATAAGATAGCTAAATTTTATGCCATTTTATATTTATACTTTTAATGTGAATCCCACAAATATTTACGAATGCGTGACTGATTCAACATTTTGATTCTAGTTGTTAAAATGGAAATAAAATGTTTTTACCTATATTTAATAAAGGCATGAATTTAATTACAGTCAGCAGGGTCCTTATGCTGTTTTTTGATGGGAATAAAAGGGTGGCACAGTGGTGAAGTGTTTAGCATTGTCACCTCACAGTAAAAGGTTCTCTGGTTCGATTCTTAGTTGGGCTGCTTTCTCTGTGGAGTCTGTATCTTCCTGCATTCAGATGGATTTTCTCTGGGTGCTCCGGCTTCCTCCCACATTCCAAAGTCATGGTTCTAGAGCATTTCTGCCTGGGCCTCTGCTAAAGATGGGATCTGTCTCAGTAGGACTTTCCCGGTAAACAAGTGTTAAATAAAATAATAAATCATAACAAATAATTTCCATAATGGGATGGATTACTTTATATTTGAAATAGTGAGGAGCACATGAACTGCAAATAATGATAATTTAATTTTACTTCTAATTCACTCCCATATTTGAAACTTTAATATTTGCATTTTGACTGCTGTAATATGCTAAAGGTTCTACTGCAAGTACAGACAGTAATGGAGATAATAGACAACCTTGCTTTGTTGCTGTGTGACAGTGTCTTCTCTTGATAAATATAAACTAATTTTAACTCACAATTTCAGAAATAAGGTCTAAATCATGTTTAATGTAAATAAAATAACAAGAAAGTTAAACTTTTCTACAATTATGATCAGATCATATGCTTTCTCAGTATAAGGCCTAATAAAAGATACATTTTATTGAATATTGTATAATATAATACAGCTATATTACACACTGGTCTTTATGAATTCAATACTGTAGCAGAGGTTTGATTCTAGTTATTAAAATGGACTTAAACTATTGTTAAAAATGTTATCACATATGTTTAATAAAGACATGGATCTATAAGAAATACAGTAAGCCTGGTATTTATGCTATTGCTTGATGGAAATTACACCAAAGAATTTCCCTAATGGGGAAGTGGTTTGAGTTCTAATAACAGTAATAATCAGCTCATGTAAAAAGTTACTGAATTTTATGAGGAAATTATTTACATATTTATGGAAACAAAACATCTGGACCAGAAGATTTGTTCTATAACTTCAAACATTTAATACCTTTGGTCAGCTCAATGTTATTATCTTTATTTTAATGTTTATTAATTTTCTTCTTCTTCTTTTGGCTTTTCCCGGTTAGGGGTCGCCACAGTGGATCACCTGTCCGCTCATGATTGGCAGTAGAATTTTACGGTGTCGAGTTGCCAGCTCGGTGCCCAACCTTCCACAGAAGGCACACACATGCATGTACGCACTCACGCCTAGGGCCAAGTTAGAGTGTCCAATCAACCTATAGCATGTCTTTGGGATGTGGGAGGAAACCGGAGCACCCAGAGGAAACCCACACGACCACAGGGAGGACATGCAGACTCCACACAGAAGGCATCCCAGCCGAGGATAGAACCGAAGAACCTCTTGCTATGAGGTGACAACGCTAACCGCTGCACCACCGTGGCCGCACTTAATGTTTATTAATTTTATTGGTATCAAATTTGTGATCATTAAATACATTGTTAGCTTATTAAAATGGAGTTAAATTATGTAAACTATGTTTTGTGTCAGATTCTATTTTTTACTGATATTTCTTAAATAGGTTGTAAATGTTTTGCTTACATCATTCATGCCTTTTGCACCTTTTCTCTATACTTCCATTTACTACCCAATGGTCCTTACATTTTTGGTGCAGGTCTCCTTAAATAAATGACTTATCAATTAATAACAATCAGCTTAAGAAAGAGCAAGTTGCAAGCAACAAAATGACCAGTTAGTCTATGATGTCCTACAGTCAAGACATTACTGTCTGTAACTCATTACTCATAATTTGCATTTGCATCCATATCTTCATAGTGTACTGAAGTATACATTACTGATGAAAATATTTCAAAATATCATGGTGGGAGACACTAAATATGTTGTCACTGTTCATGTATAGCACACTATACCTGAGATATTGGTAGTTGTAAGCTAGTAATTATGAAGGTATGCAACATTTTCATATGTACATATGTATTCCTAGAAAAAAGTAACTTACATTCTACTGCATGGCATCAGGTAAAACTTTAGATGATGTTGAAGAAAACTGTCATTGATATTTGCACTGTAAGATGGACATCTTGTGAAATATTATATACTTTTTATATCATATATCATTAATTCTACAAATAACCTTGCTTGTTTACATTTTTTAAATGTCTGAATAAACAAGCACTTGGAAAGAAATTTTTTGCTGTTATGTGAAACTTCAAGTCTGGATGCACAAAAGTTTGCTAACACTATGGATGGTATTCAGAGTCAGTAATGCAAAAATTACTGGTGAATTTGGGGGCGAGCGCAGACAGCTAAGCTGTGGCTCATAGAGGCCAATTACACTAGTTTGCGTTATCCCTACATGTAGGTATGCAAATGAGCAGATAATGAGATGGTAATGGGAACTGACATAAATGTTCTTATGCCAATTAAGGCTACTTTATGCCAATTGCAATTCATAGTCAGTTTTTCCTGCTTTCCAGCATTTGTCACACATGTGGTATACAAAGGGGAAAACTCATCAAAAGTATCAGAGCTATAACTGTCAAAAATGTTATCTCTTGCGGTGAGCCTTGCGATTTCTAGGCCATGGTTGCTTGTCTGGGTTGGGCCAAAACCACTTTTCCCAACGGCACTCACCCATCAAGAAGGTGAAAATATAGGCAAAGGATTACTCATTATAACTTTGTTAATCAGGAAATACTCAATAGGTTTAGAGTAGACAGGGACACTATAAGGGTCTTAGTGGCATGTTTGACCCCCCCATAGGGGCAGTGGTGAAATGCATGGACTTCTTAGTCCTGTGGACACCAACAAATGTATACTTGTTACTGGGACTGAACAAGAGACAGTCTGGGGACATCCTGGGGATCTCACAAGCTTCTGCTTTAAGGATACTGAAGGAGTTCCTGGATGTAGTCTTGGCAATTGGATCACTACATTTTTTCCACTGAGTCTGGCTTGACTCTCGTATATCCGAACCAGAGTATGAATTTAGGCTGCAAATGATGCTGGTGTGCCACCATGCTACAAATCAGTGAAGCTATGGCATTATTCTCTCTGCCAGTTCAAAGTACTGTTTGAAATCTTCACACATACCCTGAATGAATCTAGCCATTTCTAGTTGACTCTCTGTTGCACTTTTTTTTGTTGCAAATATTATACATTACAAACCATGCTAACACAACTATAGCTGCAAATATTATACATCACTTATAAAACATCCAGTCAGTCAGTCATTACATAGGTCATTCAAATCCTGCCTTCTTTTAAATCTCGTTCTTCCTCTGCATGTATTGATCCCACAATTCCCATTTTTTCCTATGTAATTTGCTCCTACCCTTTTTTAAAGGTCCCAGTTCCAGTTCTTTTATCTTTGTTACTATTGCCGCTATTTGTAGTAAAGTTAGTTTACACTTTGCTTTTTTGGCAGCCATCATAATTACACTCAGCACCAATTTGCGCACCTAGTATCTCTGACATAGCAGTCTGTAGGGAATCTTTAAAGTCTGCCAACTCACTACACTACCAGAAAATATGTTCCCAGTTACCTCTTTCTTCTCCATCACACCTACAACATATGGCAGAACAGGCAAGCACCGTGGTGTCCAAAAAACTTTAGTTAAGTCCTTATTATACACAAAGAAGCGTGTTCAATATAAGTTGTGAAGGCTAGAGTTGAAAGTCACTTTCCAAAATGAAACCACCACTGCAGTCGGGTATAAAACCTTAACGCAATTTATTATTAAAAGCAAGCGTTTTCGCTGTAGTCAAAGCTACAGCTTCATCAGAGGTACGTGTTCAACAAAGCACCAAAGTCAGGTTTTTATAAGGCACACCCTTACCTTAATTACCAACATAATCACAAATAAGGGCGTATCAGCAACAATTCCAACAAAATACTAAGTTTTAAAATCCTCTACTTAAAAGCCATCAAGAAGGTGTGTACAGGGCTTAATAATCTGTTAAAAGGCATAAATACTTCCAAAAAATTGTATATGTGTATACACCATAAAAAGTATGTAATATAAAAATATATAAGAAAATTCCTGAACAGTTCTATGTTAGGGAACCAACTATAAATAAAATCTTAAATATTATTCCTAGTTAATATAGAGTCCAAGTAATAGAACAAAATGTATGTAAATACAATTTTCCATTCAAAAAAATATTAAATAAGATACAAGAAGCCAGAAGTTATCTTCTATAGCTCCTCATTTTCAGAACACATGCTATATTGCAATACTCGTTCAAACCTGGGTATGAGAATGAGTCTAATAATATTTGCCATTCTAACTCCCTGTTTTCTAAAAAGAGAGGTACTGGGCCTCCTCTTTCTGACTTCACTACCTGATCTATTGCAATGAAGTGGAAACTATGTCCTTGATGTTTGATTACATGTTTAGCTAAGGCATTTTCTATTTTTAGTTTCCTTATTGCATAGTCATGTTGGTACAGTCTGTCCCGTAGTCTCCGGTTGCTTGTTTCCATTTGTTTGCTTACACCTACAACATATGCTGTCCACCTGAGGAAAAAATCTTTGGAGTCTACTTGAGGTATAAAAATACCTATGTAAACACTTCCAAACAAGAACCTAAGTCTTCCAGACTTTGTTGCATATTTGGGAGATACACCTACTGTTTCTTTGTCAACTGCTTATCCAATCTCTCTTCCCAATCCTTTCTAACCTCCTCTGATTGATTCTTATAGTTATTATGCAATATTTTATATGGTCTACTAATTATTCCTTTCGTATCGTCAACTTCTGTTCTAGACTCTACCAGTGTTGGTCTTTCATTTAGAATGCCCTATTTCTTTCTCATAGCCTGTCCTCTGGTATCAGTCCTTGATAGGGAAGGCAATCTCTAATGTGCAGTCCAAATAAGTTCTTGGCATCTTCCCATTCTATTACCTTTCCCTCTATAGTTATTTGCTCCCAATACCTTGCTTCCTCTGCCAGTTTTCTGCAATAAATTCTAGCTCCCTATTGCATAATGCCTGTATCCCTAATTGCAGTCAACTCTATATGCAGAATCTCCTTTCTCCATTCACATGTTGGCTTAGTTCTTAGAATACTTTCTGCTACATTATGAATATAATATTCTGCATGTTTATTGTTATTCTCCTTAAAGGTCTGCATCCAAAATCCCAGTCTCTCCTTGTTTCTTGAGCTTCCCCCTGTTCATCATCATCAGCATCTCTTTTCACTTTGAATTATAGTTTTCTGCTTGTGCTATGTATAGGAGCTTTAATTGTGTGGCTCTGAAATACCCCTTCAAATCACATAATCCTAATCTGCCCTGTTCTGTTGGAAGAATGAGTTTATCCCACTTGACTCTTGCCATCTTACAAAATTTAAATTAATCTGAATTATTTATCCCACTCCTTGAGTATTTTACAACAATCAAAAGTAAAGCACATAAGTAGCACTTTAGAATCTAATAATTATAACAACGTATTTTCAATTTATTACTGGTAATAGAAATATTTTTTTTTTATTTCTAATATAAACCATTCCTTAAAGTCTTTTAGTTTTATTAAAAGGATATGCATTAGGAAAAGGCCATCTTTTGTTATTTATATTATTTTTTATTTATGATTTTTTACAAACAACATTATTAATTCACAAGATCTTACCCAAAAATGGAGGTACTGATGTGCTTCAAGGGAAAAACGAGAGAACCTCAAGATAAGAAAAAATATGAACATTCAAAATGAATGGCTATAGCATGACCACAATTAACTTTAATACCTGAAAACATAAGGAATTTTACATTTCAAATCATGTTGTGAGCTATCACCTTTACTTGGCAATCTACTCACAATCATACACTACGAGTCCAAGGAGACCAACACAAGGTCATTTTTCCTGTAATCATTGGTTATGCATTTTCATTTATATTCACAACATTCTTGCTTAACCTTTTAATATCATAGATTTTGGGATGGTCTTTCACTTCCATGCCCTAGCATGTACTTTTCCCCTATGAATGTTAAGCTGTTCAGTGAGCATTTATGTGATCTGTCAGTGAAAGTGATCCTGGTCATTGCAAATTATATAGTTTATCCTTGTGTTTGGCTAAGGCTGGGTAGCCTCGCTTGCAACTAGGATTGTTTGTTTTCATTTATATAAATGTATGATCGCTTATGTCATAAGTGATACTTTAATAAAGATGTTTCTTGTTTAAAAAGGGGCAAGAATTGAATAATTTATGTAATATTGCTTGGGTTATATGATATACAGCAATATATGTGAAGCATGTTTTTGTTATTTTAACTTAATACATTTTGATTACTTTCATATAAATGTCAATGTGCCTATGTCACAAGTGATAATTCAATAAAGGTTTTTAAGAAAGCAAAAAAAAAAAAAAAAAAAAAAAAGATCTTCTTGATTTCATAGCAAATGAAGGAAAAGACAGTAGCTCAGCCCAAGCTTCAGCAGGAATTTGTAAATTAAATTCCCTTTCACACACCAAGTATTTATTAGTAATAAGAAACATATGCATATTAATATTTTACATATTTTGAAATGTTCCCACAAGTGTGAGATGAGTTTTCTTCTAGACTAAAACACCATTGCATGTAAAGTATAAATTGTCTATGCACAAATGCTCCCATTTTCCTGTATTTTAACCTCTCAACCAAAAAAAAAAAAAAAAAAAAAAAAAAAGAGCTGAGTGACAATATATCTTCTCCAGATAGCAGAGGAATGCTTGTCCATCATAAGTCATAGTAATTAAAGCCTGTATGCCTTACTACAAAGCTTTAAATGAGGCAATGCAATAACTCAGGAAGTATATTGGAGCATAAAGACAGCCCACTGTAGCATAAATTTGCTTCCATCCCTGAGAAAATGTGCTATTACTCTTCTAAATGTTAAGAAGAAATATTGATAAGATGGACATGGTGTACCCTGGACAGTATATAGAATCAGTAGGAGTACAAGCATTTGAAGAAGCTCCTGGTCTCTGTACTTCTGGATGAAAGATTTTGCTTTAGCAATTATCTTGGCATATGTATTCCTCACAATACTGTGCAAAGAGTTGCTCATTTTACTCCCTAGGTAAGTGAAATGATTAGAGCTAACAAGAATCAGATAAACAGTTATCATTCGAAATGACAGAGAACAGATAATCTTGACCATGTCTGTTTTATTCAGGTTAACCATATAATCCAGTGTTGTAGAAAAGGTTTCCAGTTCACCAAACACTTTAAGTAAATCTTGTTCTAGATATGTGAGAAGCATCATGAAGTCATCTGCCCAAAGGGATAACTTTATATGCTGACATGAATGAAAATCTTCACTAAGAAAGTTCATTTTACCACTTTACTACTATTATAAAATACTATGTGTCTACATTTTGTAAAGCTAAACACTGACTCTTATGCACCTTGAATGATCTCTCATATTGTTGTAGTGCGTGTATTATTATTATTATTATTATGTTATATATTCTAACATAGAGGACTATGATTGGGTTGCTGATCATAATCTGCTTATTATATGTTTGAGACATGGCTGCTTATTATATGTTTGAGACATGGCTGCTTATTATATGTTTGAGACATGGCTGCTTATTATATGTTTGAGACATGGCTGCTTATTATATGTTTGAGACATGGCTGCCAAGAAATTCACCTTGAGAGTGAAGCTCGAGAGGTGAATCTTGGCATCCATGACGAAAACACATAACACAGGGTTATGATGGGTGAGACAATCACAATTCCTTGTAGTGCATTGAGCTTTTTCTGTTCCATACACTATTAGTTACAATGAAAAAAACTAAAAGCTATACAGCACTTAGCAGGCATTGTCAGAAAGGCAGTGTAACACACTCTGTTACGTTTACACTCATCTTTCGTGCCTACTGTCTAGATTTTCATAGAATGTCTAGATTGTTGCTTCATATTTTATGTCCACTCCTCATAAAATCTGTTTTTTGAACAAACCACTGAGGATTGAATGCACTAAATAATGACATATGTTTGAGTTTCAGAGTTTGTATCCTTCAGATTATGCAGGTGAACACATCCTGTTATACTAGAAGCTTTCTAAGTTGTTTTACAGGAAGATAGGGACATGTTCAGGGTATCGATGGTAGGCACAAACTAATGCTTTGCTCTGCTGCTGTCACTTTCTAGTCTGTACAGGCAGATTTTACTACTGACTCCTAGACCTGACATTAACAATGTAAGCAGATGGTGCATAACGCTTGTTAAGGTCTTCACTTTAATGTCTTTATGACATATCCTGCCATATATTTTAGATAGTCATTCATATTATCCCTTGTGTGAGTTAGGCAGCAGTGAGCATCCTGGACTTGATGCATATCCATCTGTTGGGTTCTCCTCAACTCCCTTTGCAAAATGTTAAAGACTTTGTCGTTCCTAACACACTCTCAGGTCTCAAACTGCTGCAATGAACTTGTTCTCTTCTCTTCTCTATGAAAACTTTCCTGTACAGTGTGAGCTGATCATAACTGAGCTCCTCAGTCCCCACATCCAGAGAAGGTTTCTTCCACCATTAAGGTAAATGCCACAGCTTTGTAAAAGGCTAAGTTGGCACTCCAGGGTGTAGGGAGACAGTCTCCTTCTAACTGCCATCTCAGCATGTTTAAATAATGATTACAAAGTCACGGGGAGAATTTGAAAATCTTTGAGAATCTTTCAATATTAATAACTATCCTAGAATATTACTTAAAATGTGAGGAAAAGTATGTGGATGACGATGTAGACCAAGCAGCTAACCAAAAAGTATCGACCATACTAATGTTCTACATAGGGGTTTATAATTCTGTCTAATGAAAGGGACTAGAACTGGCTGTAGGACCAATGTAAGCTTCACTCACAGTGAATACAGTATTCTAGTCCTCTCTCCATCCTGAAATGATATCTGCTTGCTGAATATTCAAGCCATTTCAGCAACAGATGACCCTGGGGAAAATAATTAGTAATAAGGGTATATCTTTTATGTTCTAGAAAGCCTTTAACAGCAACACAGCAATCCTACTTATCCATAATCATATCTGTTTAAAAAGGGTTACATTTGCTATACAATATAACCCCCTTTCCTTCTAGATGTGAGGTGAAGCCTGCAAGCTCAAAGTCTATTGTCCGTAATTTTAAGTGCTCATCACCCGGGTGTCATGGAGAAGAATAAAGAATTAACATTGCAAAGGTAAACACACAGTTTTCTTCATTTAACAAGATTGATTAACCCATCAATTTGACAATACAAGACAATGCATTTTTTCGCTTAAGACACCAAAATTAAATATGGAAGCATTGTACCATGTGCCTATATATATATATATATATATATATATATATATATATATATATATATATATATTGTATCTGACCTTAATAAATCCTTAACATTTCTGGGGAGACTGCATGACACCAACAAACCTTACAACTGTAGGTGTTTAAACTTACTTCAAGTATTATAACATTGTCAAAGATTACAGAACCATTAACAGCAGAAATAATATAAAGATATGCCTAGTATGCTGTGCTTCAAAGAAGGAGGTAGGAAACATCTAAGAAAAACTTGAGACAGATGGAGAAAAATACACAGCCTTAAGAGGTGCATTAAAAATATAATGTTCATCTATATATGCTCCCAAATGTCCTAGCCAGCAATTTTCTTCCCCAATTCACATTCAGGCTAAGGCACATCCTTGTCAATTATTTATCTAGGGATAATTACATATGTGAAACCTTAACCTAAGGGTTTTATAAGGCATAGTTATCGACTGATCCATTGATAATACACAAGATCATAATCTGTTTTCAGCTTTATACTTAACAACATTTTAAGAAAAAGTTAAAGGGAACATTATTGAGTCAAACAAGTAAAAAAGAAGTCCCAGACAAAAAAATGCTTTGAGCATTTGAAACAATTCCTAATATCATCTTCTTAACCAATGTCTGTCTTCAAAAAGGTGTGCCTCCATACATGCCTGAAAGAGGGAAACTCAGCTTGCAGTAACAAACCAATATAACTCTCTCATCCATTTCAGAGTACTGTCCACTTAGATACTCCAGTCCTCTAAAAAATGCCATAAAAGAGATTGTAACTGCCACTTGATATATTCAATTATAATTCAAGCAGCTTTACTCACACCTTTGTCTCAAACAATATCTCTTAAGAAGACATTACCAAAACTAAGTGCAAATCCTAATTGGTTGAGAGTGATGTCAATCAACTGGCACAGTCCAGAATATCAGTGAACTTCAAGCACAAATCATCAAACTATTGTCAATGACACTGTCAAGCTTGTTCACATTACAGTAAGTTATAGGTTATTTATCTTCTAAATGCACCCTCACAAAATTGTTAAAGAGCAAAATCCTAAAATAAATGTAAGCGTCCAAGTAGATACCAGAAGAAACTCTCATTTATCATCTTGAGATTGTTCTCCCAGCCTCCACCGTTGCTCTCTATGTCTACTGCAGGCAATTTATAAATAATCAGAAAGGCTCTACACATGTGTACAAGGTTTTCTAGATTTACTCTGATGGGCCCAAGGGTTGTTAGCTCTGCCAAGAGCACAGAGAAGTTTCAGATGCAGTCATCCCCTTTTACTCTTGTTTCTGCCTCCTCAGGGAGAGGAAAAAGAATAGGTACCTTCCATCATAAACACCTTTAGAGTGGCAGGCTATAACAACTTGACTCTAGCATACTCCTCTCTGCAGATCCTCATGACCAGAGAAAAGTGGCCAGTCTTCTCGGGTCTATATTAAAAAAGCGAACGCTCATTCATTGACCCTAGTTCAGCAAACGCTGAAAATGCCAAATACTCGGAACAGCGATTTTTTTAAATCGCTGTTCCACAAAAAAAAAAAAAAAGAAAAACTTAAAACATTATTTAATGTGGGGGGCTGTGCCCCCCACCCCCTACTTAAATATACCAACTCTGAGATCGCACCACAGTGGAGGAAATGGCAAACTCCCGAAAACAGCCCAGTGATTTTCCCTGAGAAAAAATTTGCTGTTTCGGGTGTTCGGGATTTTCAGCGTTCGCTGAAATAGGGTTGATGAATCAGCGTTCGCTTTTTTAAGCATTTGCTGATTCAATATAGACCCGTCTTCTCCTTCTCTCAATCAAGTAATCATGCTCAACAAAGACTAGTCTGTCTTTGTACTTGAACGATTTCTGTGCAGTCCAGAAAACGCTGAGGAAACTACATAATGAACAATCTGGGTAGTAATCTTAAACTCTGTGAAGGAAATACCTAGTAAGCTCTTTCCAGAAGGAGTTGTTTGGAAGGAATAACTTATATGCTGATAAGATCTTCCATATAACATTCATGCAATCCCCCCCCCCCCCCAGTCTTGAGAAATCCCATTAACTGAAGATTTTTTCCCTAGGAACAATCCTCCATAACATCTAATCTTCTTTAAAGCAAGTCTGTGTAGGTTTCTGTTGCAATCACTCTGTTATCTACAGTCATAAGAGAAGTATTCAATTAGGTGAAAGTGGTCAGAATGTAGCTCAGGAGTGTCTTCTATGTATTTTAACT